>NC_087450.1:20416214-20598714 GCF_036321535.1 Camelus dromedarius
GTTATCCCTGGACAAATCACTGTAGCCAGAGGGATGAGAAACTCGGCTCTCATCAGAACCATTGGTTATGTTGGGAGAAGAGGAGTTTCCAAAGAGTTGGATGAGGGGAGTGCTGTTATCAGAAGGAAGTATTGATGGCTGTGCCTCCTTGTGAATGAAGAGTTCAGGGCAAGGAGAGGCTGTGTTGGGTGGGACTGGCCGGATGATCTTCATGAGGTGGGAGGTCACCTGGATCATGGAGATAGGATTACTGACTTGTGGTTGGGTCTCTGCTGGACTGTACATGATTTTGGTTTGGTCTGGGCAGTGGGATAGGGCTAGCAGTAATTTCCAAAGGAAACACAGGCATGCTTGTGGCTTGTGGGGCAATTGATGCTTTAAGTACTTTAACAGGTAATTACATCTATGGACATTCTACTAGGCATTTCCTTGATGCCTAGTAAAGTTCTAAGTACTTCAGGCGCTACAAAATCAACAAAAGACAAGTTCCCATCTTTTGAGGAATTTATAATCTTCTTAGATTTACAAGATGTCTACATGTGAAATGCTTAGAAAACTCCTTGAGGAAGTACCAGATTGTGTCTGTAGAACAGGCGCTGAGCTCTGTGACACTTCAGGGCATGGGGATTGGGCCCTGGGCTGAAAGACACAGGAAGTCTGCCTAGGGTGAATGCAGAAGGCTGAACTCATAAAATGAAGGTTTTATAAATTTTATTGTGCTTTAGGATAAATAAATGAAAATTGGGTTTTTTGAAGGATGTAGCCAGGGTGGATGCTGCCTTAGGATGAAGACTTAGGTTTCTTGTCCCCCAGATATGAAAAAATATGTTTGATAACAAGCCAAAATTTGGGTTTCAGCAAAGGACAGTTTGCTTTCTATGGTGATCTCTGCTTTGCTAATGTTCCAGGAGGTACTTAGCTGTGGATCATGTAAATGACCATGGAATAGGGAAAATCCACTGATACTTTTTATCTCAAGGAGGCCGAAACTTGTTTATGAATGAATAAATGAGAAATGTTAAAAGAGAAACTTTTAAAAAAAGACCACAGTTGGCAAGTCAAGCAAAAGTTTTTATGAATATTGTGAGGATAGAGGAAGCAGCTGATGTGCAGACAAGAACAGGATTTTTAAAGTCTGTAAGGTCTGAGTTCGAATTCTACCTCTGCAGTTTATTAAGGGGCATGAGCCTTAGTTTCTCAGCATATTAAAGGGGAATAAGGATGATAACTTCACACAATTTTATTTTTGAGGATGCAGTAGATTATGTAATCAGGGCAGTGCTTGTCAAGTAGTAAAGACTTAATAAATCATTGTGATTATTGTTGTAAGGAAATATAAACTAGGTGTGGGCAGTTGGAGCAGGAACCATTGTGTTTCAGTGCCTGTTATGTGTCGACACTGCTCTATGTAGGCATTTTACACGTATGATTAAATATAATCACCCCAAAAGACATGTGAGGACTATATTGTGATTTTCATTTTAGAGATGAGGGAACTCAGTGTCAAGGAGGTTAAGGGGCCCTAGCGAGGTCAGTTTGGATCTGGGTGTGTCTGATTCCAGAATCTTGCTCTCTTTTCCTTAGGGGGCAGATCAAAGGTGGCTGGTGGGGATTGCCAGGCAATTTCCAGGCCAGGCCAGGCTCCTGCTTTGTAGACTCTCCTTTCAGATGCCTTAGAAGGGACCCAGAAGGTTGGGGGTAAGGGGACAGGGATGCAAAACCAGTGGAAACGGTTGGTAAAGGCAAGATACTAGCAGGCAGTGTCTTCTTGAACTGAACTCCACAATGAGCTCCTGACAGTACTATTTGCCTAGGAATGCCAGAATGGGAGAGAGAGAGAGAGAGAGCGTGCGAGCGAGCAAGCCAGCGAGCACTTGAGAACCTGCTTTGCTGAGGAGTTTGCTAAGCAGGTGTGACCTTTCCCTTCCCTTGGGTCAGTGCCTCCTCTCTCGGGGATGCCTGGAGCCCTTGGGAGCCCTTTTGCTCTCGTGACCCCTGTCCAGCCCCATGGAGGAGGGATGCTGGCTTGATTCCCCACGTGGGGGTGGCAGCTGGCCTCTGCTATAGCAATGGCTCCCGTCTAATGAAAACATTGCAAGATGGACAAGGTGGAAGGCAAAGCAGAGCTGTGGGCAGGTGCCGGCAAAAAAAAAAAAAAAAGGTGGGGGGGATGTTTAGCATGTAAAGTTGAATTTCTGAGACAGGATGTCTTAATAGCATGGGAAAAGGGGATTGTGAGATCAAAGGCTGTGATAAGAGGGAGACAATTTCATCATGACTCTGCTAAGGACAGTCACACATGCAAGGCAGACACCCCACACACGCCCAGCTCATTTTTTTGATTGCAAAGTGGGAAACATTAAACCCAACCCCACATAGCCTGGCCCCCTTCCCTGACTCCCCGCCCCACTGGCTGATTCTGCCCTGGTTTTATTTGCTGGTGGAATGCCTGACTTCCAGTGCCCGCCAAATTTGCTCTTGTGTGATTTTAATTTTATTTCCAGCTCATATTTTTATTTTTTCAAAGCTAAATATTTTTCCCTGGTGGAGCATCCTGGCTTTTGCTTGACGTCTCCACCTATGTTCTTTATTTGGTTGTAATCATTGGGAGTTGATTTGGAGGCTTTTTGTTTAAAAAAAAAATACTGCATTTTAAGAAAGGCAAACCAGTTTGCCAGTATTATTTCTAGTTCTTAAAATTCAAAGAAGTTTTTTAGAGATTGCTCTTTGCTTTTGGAGATGGAGCTGATTTCAGTTTACAGCCTGTTGTCTTCACACCCATCTCAGTGACTAATACTGTAAGATGGATTTCCTTTTTTTTTTTCCTTCCTTGAAGTGGGTTTCAAATCCCCAAAGAATTTCTGGGAGGGGAAGAAAAATCCTTTAATTGAAAGCAAGAGAAAACAAAACAGAAAAGCATAAGAGAGCTGACAAAAATATCATGTTTAGTGAAACTAAGTTCCATCCCTGCAGATGGCTGTGGAGGCACAGAATGACCTAAAGATAGTAAAACGGGTTTCCTTTACGTGCCTTGTGAAGGGTGGTGCTGCTTTTGAATGTCGCACATGTGACTGACCAACGTCTTGCAGAGCCCCTGAGCAAGCAGGTTGGAGTCCAGCTACCCTTCCGGCTGTGTGGGGGCCCCCATGACAGTGCTTAAGTGGCTAGTGCAGGCATCCCAGGTTCTGCTCTCTGCTGACCGCTACAAGCACATGTAGTGTGTTCCGCATCGTCTGGCACTTGGTCACACACCTTCAAATCCAGACTCAGCCACTTAGCAGCTGTGTGACCTCAGGCAAGGGACTTAAACTCCCTGGCCCTCAGTTTTCTCCTCTGCAAGCTGGTGAGAATGGTAACTACCTGTATGGGTTTCTGTGAGGATTATTTAAGGTACAATGGGGAAAGTTCTTGGTGCAATGACCTTTAAGAAAGGGTGCTGGTTCTTCCTGTGGCCTGATGCTCCCACCTGTGTGTGCATTGGGATTGTAATCTCCTGTGGGGTGGGGCTGGGCCTTGCACACCTGAGGAGCTTCTTGGGTGCTGGGGACCAAGGAGGCCCTTACAGTCCGTGGGAGTTAAACGAGTAACCAAGAATAACGGAATTACGGAGGCAGGTTTCTTAAAATAACTCGAAAAAGTACCAGTCTCTCTGAACTTCCCTCTTAAACAAATTAAACAAAACACATGAAAAAATAAACACATTAAAAAAACTCCACAAGTTTAAAGTTAACTTCATTTCATTAGAAATTAATGACTTTGAAAGTTTTCCTGTTCTGCTGTCAATTCTTGCATCTGTGGTGACTTTTCTTTTTCCAGTTTCTGTCTATGGAATTAACTCTCCCCAAGGCTGGAGGAACTTGGGCACGTTTTTGTGTCTGGAAATGGACTTGACCTTTTTCCAGTAGGGAAGGGTGCTGTGGCTGTGAGAATGGCGTATGGGACCTCTGGTCCATGAAACTCCAAGGTAGCAAAGGCACAGTTTATTTTGGAATCTTCTGTGCTGGAGAACAGGGAACCTGTGTATCTCAAATCCCCCTTTTCTACCTTCCTCTTAGCATGCACCATCTCT
Source organism: Camelus dromedarius (assembly GCF_036321535.1). Lineage (NCBI taxonomy): Eukaryota > Metazoa > Chordata > Mammalia > Artiodactyla > Camelidae > Camelus > Camelus dromedarius. The sequence continues at coordinate 20,420,284 of NC_087450.1, forward strand.
GCCTGCCCAGCCCAGGGCTATTTCAAACACTTGGCTGGAGTCTCCGACTTCCCCCAGTCCCCAGCCTGCGTGCATTTTCCCTGACCTTACTCCTTTTCTCCTCCTTGCCCTCTGTGCAGTAACACCCTCTCTCTTTGGTTTTCCTGCTTGACAGTTCATCTCTCTGCATGCTACTTGCTCATCTCTGTCCCTTTTAAGATGGGCACAGACATCTTAATTCATTGGGTTCGCTGAACCCAAGGGGGCATTGTCTCTCCCCTTTTCCTCTTCTTTCTCTTTCTCTCTCTTAGTTTATTTCAGTCCATGTACCTGGCAGCTACATTTCTGGCTGGAGTTCCATACTTTAATATATTCAGAAACCCCCTTTTTTTCCCCCTGATGTCCTTTACTTTATAAAAATTCCATATCATACCTAGTAACCCAAATTGGCCCGAAAGATAAATAGCAGCTACTTTTTCTTTTTCAAATTAGAAAAGGTTTCCCTCTATGAACAATAGCTGGTACACTGAGAGTGAATCCATTTATTAAAACGATTTATATTTCACTTCTATGAAATATGTCTGTTCTGTAATTTGACGCAAACTTGTGTTCCTTTATGGGTTTTTCATCCCATCATTTTTTTTTTTCACTCCAGTTATTCCTTGCCCTATTCTAGCCATTGCCAGTTTGGTAGAAACTTTGCAGCATGTGAACTTTAATACAGTCACCTGGTGAGTCAAGTCTGGATCTCTCTGATTTGCGTCCTTCCCTTGCTTTGTCAGGACAAGAGGGTGGGAGTAGGATGAGTGAGGGGTTGTAGGATGGGTGTGAATGGAATGACACTGCTTTTTAATCAGTTGGAAAACATACTCTTCCCTTTGGCTTTGCTTTTTGTTCAGAGGCTTTTAAGCCTCAGTCACACCTGGCCTCCCAATCATTGCATACTTTGCATTAAAGTTTATTGCCCCCTTCAATAGAGATGTGGTGGAAACTGGGGAATTTAGAGACAAACCACAGGCTTTCACCCTGCGGTGAGATTTGCTGCAGGGGCAGGATACTATGGGGTTGCAAAGCATCACTATGGAGGAGAAGACTTGCAAGGGGCTAGACAGCACCCTCATTAACCACATGGCCTGGAGCGTCTGAATGTATGAAACCTATAGATCCTGAACAGCAAGAGGGACCTGTGCTTGGGAGACAGGTTCATGATGCCCCTTACTTGTTTGGTGATCTTTGTGTTCTACATGTTTTAAATCCTCTCTCAAATAGATTCATACTGTCTTCTTGCTTTCATCTTTGAAGACCAAAGGAGCAGGATTAGTTAAACCTACTTAGCTGTGCTTGTGCTTGAAGATGGTCTCTCTCTGTCTCTCTGGACTCAACTGGTTTAATTTCCATTATGAGAGGTGAAGTCCTGGTACGGGTTGGGGGATTGCCCTTGGGAGCACAGTTAACAGCACATCATTGGAATACTGTGTCTGAGAAAGATTACCTTTTTTTTTTTTTAAGGGCAATAGGGTGACTGAGTCTGGGCACAGGCAGGACACCCCAGGAGAGACTCATATACTGCAGACAGGCTGTTTTCACCCCCTTCTCTGGTCACCCGATCTCTCTCCATGTGTTGCTTTTAGAACTTCCTGGTGCTCAGGCCTGGCCTCGCAAAAGGGAACAGCCATTCGTGTCCAGACACATTGCAGACTTCTGGCAAAATAGCTGGAGCTCACGAAAATTTACACTTTTCCTGGCACCTGGCCGAGAGAATGAGCAGGACTTGGCTTGGGTTTGCTTTCAGTTAGAAAAGCCCTTTTGGGGAGGGGGGAGGTGGTGAGTTGGAGAGTTGGGGGTGGGGTGGCAGCAAGATCCTCATGAAGAGTCAGAGCTGCTGAAATAAATATCAGCTGGGTTAGAGAGTGCGATTCCTATAATTATATCTGCCCGATGGCTTATAATCAGCATTCTTAGCAGAGTCTGTAACTTTCATGTCTTCTCCTCTTGTGTGCAGTATGGGTGGCACTGATGGTGGGGGTGCAGGGGGCCAGCTATCACCTTGATTTGAAAAAAGTGGTGGTGTTAGTGGTGGTTGTTGCTGCTAACGTGAACATCTTTCTTACTGAAGATTACCTTTGAAATAATGCCAGGGAGGCACTGGCTGGAATGTCTGGTGGTGGGGAAGGGGCCTGGGGACTGTGTATTGTTTTTCACTAGGAGGTATCCTGTGTATATAGACATTTAAAAGAGCAAACAAAGCTGAGTGTGTGAACACAACTCAGACTTGCCGTACTGGTCCTGCCTTCCAAGCGAGGGTCCATTTTGGATCCCGACCTAATGTAGCGCAATCTTCATCTCCCCTCTTTGAAAAACTTGAGAGAAACCAGCCGTCTGCCAGTCCACAGGCTGTGTGTCATTTCCTTCCCTCTCCAAGCCTCACTCTTTCCACAGAGGAGACTTTTCAAATTAACGTTTTCAGTTCATTAAAGACCTTTTTGCAAACATTTCATTCTGGTAAAGGCAGCGTTTCATCTGGAAATGGTCAGGCTCACGTTGGCACAGAATGGTGCAAGAAAGGAAAAAAAATCAAATCCCTTCTCACCAAGTGGACAGACAGTGTGCAGTAAGCCTCAAATGGGTCTTCCTTAGAGGCTGGAGAGATTTCTTTGGAAGGGAAAAAACAAAGTCAATGAATGAAAACTATTTGCTCTTGTTTGTTTTGCAAAACTAGTAAGGGAATAGGGGAGCTGGACTTTCATTCCCTTTCTTTAAAAAAAAAAAAAGGATTCTCTGGGAAGAAGCAGCTCACAACTGTGCCCCTTTGTCTTGCTTTCCCTAACATCCATTGCCGCCTCTCCAGGGCTCACTCTGTGCCTGGGGAGGAATGCATGAACATCCTTCTGCCTACAGATGAAAATGTGGCCTTCCCTTCCCTGCCTGGTTGGAACCAGACACTCTGAGAGTATCATGCAAATGGCTGGCTTCCCCAGAACAGACCAGCGGAGCAGAGCAGCGGTACCTTGACAAGCTTGAGTGCTTGGTGCTTGTTGGACAAAATTACAGAGAATCTTCAGTCGACTCAGGACTGGAGATAGGCATGCAGAGCATGAGTTTCTGCTGCTGTTGTTGCCCCATCCTGGGAGAAGGCAACCCCAAAATCTTCCAGGAAGGAACCTAACAGACTAGCTAGTCTGTGGTGTGTTTTGTAGAGCCCCAGATGCTCCCTTTTTATCTGTTTCATATGGTGGAATTTGGCATAAGATTTCCACTAGGCCTCAAGCTCCTTGAGGCCTGGGCCATGTTTGTGCTGTTCATGTTATTTACACAAAGTTGGCTCTAGGTAAATATTTGTTAAGTGAATAAAGAATGAATAATGTAGCTTAAAAGGGGTTTGAAACCATAGATCTAGTCCTTTTGCCCTTCCCTGCTTCCACCTATTTTATGTCAAGGCCAGAGAAGCTTGGTGAGCTTCCCAAGGTCCCCTAGACAGCCACTGGCAGGGCCAGGACTGGAAACCCAGGCCTAGTCCACAGCTAGTGTCTTAGTATCCTCTCCACCAGTGGGACCCAGCAAAAGCCACAAAGGCCACCTTCTCAGGGGCAGCTTTCAGGGAGGGACATTGTTCCCCGCTCGCTATCCAGCTGGTGGGCATGACTAGCTGGGATATTAATGACTCTGAGCTGCCTGAGAGCTGGGAGCATGTCTATTTTGCTCATCACTGTGTTCTGTGTGCCTAGCAGATTGCCTGAAAATAGTTGCTCCATCACTGTGATATTTGTTGAATGAATGAACACAAACACAACTCCAGCCCAAGTTCCCTTCTCTTGAATAATCCAGAAAGAGAAGATAATGCTCAGTCCCAAGTTTGTCCGCAAGAATTCTAGGGTCACAAAATTCTTTGGATCTTGACTGAAGTGTTATCACCAATAGAACCTCACTCTCAGCTGTATCCAGCCTCTTTTGTTGTCATCAGCAAGCATAGTCCACAGCAGCAGGCAGGTATGAAGTGCCTTCCTCTTGTGAGGCTGCACAGGGAAATAAGCAGTTCTTTCCCTGTTTGAACATGGCTACCGGTTGGTCCTACCCCTATAATCTTCTCACTCTCGCTCTCTGCAAATAACAGACTTCTACAGCCTGAGTTCCTGGGGTGATGCAAAGAGCACTGAACTCCTGAAATAGCAGCTTTGGGCTCCAGAGTTGGCTCTTCAACTTCCTGGACCTTGTACATGTCCCTTGTCCTATTTGACCTTCAGTTTCTGCATCTGTCAACAAGGAAAACAAGCCATGTGGATTTGCTACTTACCAGATGCATGACATTGGTCAAACTACTTAGTGTTTGGGGCTAAGCCTCAGTATACTCAACTGTAAAATGGGTCACTAACAGTACGTACCTCTCAGGGTTGATAAAAGGATTATATGAATTAATGTACGCAAAATGCGTAGCATAGAAAGTACTTGATATATATAGTCACCCTTGTTCTCTTCTCATAGGAATTACAAAAATCGTATGGAATTGTTCATTCTATAAAAGAATTCTATATATAGGGGACAGCTATTGAATTATTAATTATTTTCTCTGTGTATCCAATTACCCACTAGCATTCATTCTTAGCTGTTTTACAGAAATACCAGAGGTAAACGGTTCCAAATGGAAGTCATGACCTCAGCTCACTTCTCGCGCTCTTCTCACCCTGCTCACTCTTCCTGCCCCCAACTCATCTCTTCTTCCTGTGTTTCCTGTTTCAGTGAATGGTGTCAACATCTCTGCAGTTGTCCAAACCAACGGTTGGGAAGAAGTCAGTTTTCACCGTATCTTCAAATCCAGGCAATTACCAAGCCCTCTCAATTCCCCCAGTGAGAAGGTCCCTCTCCTAAAGCTGGATATACTTCTCCCTCAGCACTGTGCTCCCTGGTGTCAAGCTGGAGCCTGTTACCTGGGCTTGGGCAGCGGTTTCTCAGTGGTCCTGCTGCCCTATTCTTGCTCTCTCACATGTTTGTGTCTTTGCATTTCTTGCCTCTGGCCTTTCTGCAAACTATTCTTCTTCCCCTCACCTGGATAACCCTTCAGAATTTAGCTTAGATAATTCCTACAGGAAGCCCTCTTTGACTACCTTTCTGAGTGAGGAGTTCCTTCTAGGGGCATCTTAACTATACTGCTCTGGGGCATACCTCTGCCATGGTATTTATCATCAGGTCATGTTAAGATTTTTAGGGATTTTAAATCTGGAGTGGATTAAGGTGTCTTTCTTTCAATGTGCAATCTAAAATAAAAACAATACTAAATTATACATGTCATAGTAATAATAGCTAACACTTATTGAGCATTTGTTATGCATCAGGCTCTGGTGCTTTATGTATATTAAAATTCATTTAATTTTCACAGCTAATAATCACATAATATGCTCTGTGCTGTCCCCATTTTACAGATAAGAAAATTGAGGTCCAGAATGTTTAAGCACCTTGTGCAAAGTCACAGATCTAGTAAATGGCAGAGTTAGATTTCAAATATAGGTAGAATTGTTCCAGAATCTTTATTCTTAACCATGCACTGAAAAGAAGTTTAGCAAAATTCTGATTTTTTTTCTATTTTGCATTTTTTGGAGAAAAATCCAATACAAAATTTGCTCAAAAAATCTTTCTCTTTCTCTCCTGTTGTTGCCCCCTGCTAGGCTGAGCCCCTGTGCATGTGCTTAGCTTGCCTCCTGGTCCTTTTGTGTGCTCACTTCCTGGTGTGGAATTGCCTTTGAGAGGTCTATTTTCCTTCTAGACTCCAATCCCTGGGGGCACATTTTGTGTCTGCATTTGGGTGCTCCATGCAGAGAAGCTCACCCAAGATACAGAACCAGTGCAGATTACTACAGCCTAACTAGACCTCCAGCTCATGCTGGTTTCCTCTTTGTTTCTTCCCTATCCAGGTTCAGCTAACTTTGCTGGTGGCTAATGACAGGGTTGGCTGAGGTAAAGATGTCTTAAATGTCTCTAGAACCTTCCATCCCCTATCCTGTGCTCCTGCAGTTGAGTCCCTAGTAGTCTCCTGTCTTTCCCCATGGTTCCTGCATGACTTTAAAAACTGTCTTTCGAGCTGTAGTTGGTAGGACCTGTGAACTGTAAATACATTGTGATGTACTAAATATAAATGATAAAGCAATAAAGCTTCTCCCTTGCTCTCCTTGTTCTCAGGATCCCTTATTCTAAAACAAACACTGTAAGATTAAAAATATATGAGAGGAGCTACCTTCCTAACTAGGTGGAGGTCTAGCTGAAGTTTCAACAACATTATTCTGGAAGACTCCTAACTCCTGCAGCCACCTGCAATCCCAATGCTCAAAATACAGATGAGCCCATGAGCTCTCCAGTTCTCGGGGGCCCTCTCTCCTCTGTAGAGCTAGCTAGTTTTCTCTGTGCTGTTGAGATATATTAGTGTGTGCTTATTCACTCAGCATCGTGAGCAGAAAGCTTGCATTTACCTTATTGGTGTTTAGTTTGCTTGTTTCTCCTTGGATGCTAGCTTCCCTTTCTCTTTGCCCCTCAAAGAGATTCCATCCCACAAAGGAAGCAATGATGCCGTTCTCCAGAACTTTCACTTTTCTGACTCTTCAAAGTTTTATCAAACTTGAACTAACCTATTAGAAATGTGGCTTTCAATATGCATTGCATTTTACTCTTTTCAGAAATAAGGATTGAGCCTACTACGTGCCAACAAGGTTAGCAGACTTGTTGTGGGAGAGTTCAACATGACAGGATAGCAGAGGTTTTGGGTACCACTGAGGAAGGATGCAGAGAAATGACCATGTTCACAGCCACTGGAATTCATTCTGGATGCAAACATCCTCCTGGATATACCAGCTATAGGTTTCTTAGTGAGGGTTCTGAGTTCTGTATGCATATGTTAGTTGAATGTCCTCTGGTCTTGATTACTTTAGATGTAATATTATAGGAATCAGGGACAAAATTTCTGTTAACTTTTCTATCACTCTCAGATTCCTTGACAATTAAACAAGGGAGTTCAGACTTCTTACCTTTGCAGCCAATTACAAGTAGGACCCAGATATGTTTAGGCCTGGAAGACAGCATTAAATTTTTGGACTTAGGAGGCTTATAGACTCTAATTCCATTTGGGCAACCAATTTTGTGCAATGCAATAATTTTTTTTTCAGTATAAGTATATCCCACATAGTGACTGGGATATGCTTATACCAAACACTTATTTATGGTTTACATGAAACTCAAATTTAACTGTGTATCTTTTTGTTTTGTTTTGTTTTGCTTTTTGTTTTGTTAAATTTGGCAACCCTAGAACATAAGCACTAGAGAAATGAGCTTTGAAAAGATTCAAGTTGTATGTGCCTGGTTAGGTTCGTGTTTCAGGTATGTTTGGTTGAGGGAGAGAAGAGAGGATCTAGGGAAAAATTTCTTAGGCAACTGGACAAGTGCATGTTCTAGGAAGAGTCTGACGGGGAGACTAATGGTGAGTATCTACTCATAAAATAATTTTGGTTATCTCAGGAGAGGTCAACCTGGGCTTTGTGATCTCCTACAGAGGAAAATCTCTAGCTGTTCTTGGCACCAGGGCTTTAGGGAGAGGCGTGGTGAAAGAAATTCTAGTGTGTGCCAGGAAAGCTAAGTTCCTTTATTACAGCCGGTCAGCATGACCTAGGGCAGCTCACTTAACATTGGTTTGTCTCACCTTCTGCATCTATCAAATGGGGCTTAATGATAATTATTTTATTTTCTCCATGGGTTGAAACAATGCTCAACCTCTTTGAAACAGTATAAATTATTATACTACTAAAGGAAATGGACACTTTGTCTTGCCAAAATACACTGGAGCTGTATCACATAGCTTTGGGAATCCAGGCCTTGGAATCCATGCTTTGGATACTTCTGACAGGGAGCAGCAAACTCATCTCCCAAACAGACCCTTCTTCTCCTTTCAGCAAGGAAAGCCCCTTGGATAAGTTCTCAGATGGTACTGGCTTTTCTCTCAATGTTGTTCTGAAGTGGCTACTGTTCCCAGTCCCTCAGTGGGATGCGAAAGTGTGACTGAAGTGAATGTGTGATATTTATATACAAGCTGGTTCAACTTAGTTGAGACGGAATATCTGGGTAAAAATCAAGAGTAGAAAATGAACATGGATTTCTCCACGATGACTTCAGTATCTCTACTCAGGTGAATAAACAGAATGTGTCACATGCATAATAAGACATATAATTCACATTGCACTTGGGAGTTTATAACGTGCCTTTTCATATACATTATCTCATCCATGTATATATATTATCTCCCTGTGGGCAAAACCAGGCTTTTGGCTTCTCTGTACACATCTGGGGAGGAGCACAGGCTGCAGAAGGGGTGACTGAACAACTGGAACCAGTTCCCTCCTTCCCTCCTGCATGCAGGTGTCTTTCACCATTTGGGCATCACCATCTACTTTGCTTCTCACTCTTCTCAATTAAAAATGCTCCTTTAGCATATTTATCATTGGCGCTTATGTTGAACTCAGTACTTTCTTTTACTGTTTTTCACAGGGCTGTTGTAAGCGCCACGAGGGGAGGGATTTTTGTATTTTTTTGTTCATTGTTTTATTCTCAATATCAAGAATATTGCATGTAACAGATGCTCAAGAAATATTTATTGAATGAATAAGTGAATTGTTCTTCATAGCTTAGTCATATCTTCTCAACTAGATCCTAGTATCTGTGAGGGTGGTGTCTGTATCTTCATTTCTCTGGTCCTCCCCTAGTGCACCTGGCATGCTGCTGACCACCTTGAATTTAGAGGTCATTTATGTGTAAATGACCCACATGTACACATGGAAATATGTCTTGGATCAGTAGATGTGGCAACTTTAGGACCTTCACGGGCTGAAGATACCCTTATTTTTGGAAGCCTCACCCCACATTATATTCATCTTTAAAATGCATGTACCTTTCACTATATATGTGTGTGTTTGTGTGTATGTACACACACATAATTTTGCTGTAAAACGTAAAATAAGTTTTGTAATTTGGAGCCAAAACATTTGTTTTCATCTCGAACATTTTCTAGGCCTTTGACAAGCCCACAGGCCCACACGGTGCCCAGAGTGCCTGATGCATCCACTGGCTTTGCCTCTGGGTACTTCCAGGACAAGAGTGGCTGACCTAAAAGGAACAAGAGGATGCATTAAAATCGCCCTTCAGCATCGCAGCGAAACTGTTCTCCATCCACTTTTATCCTGTTCCTGGGCCTTCTCTCCTGCTCTGCCCCATCTGCCAGACTCCAGGCGTGTGCTGAGAGAGGATGAGCTCTGAGTTTTATGGTATCCATAGTTGTCCCCCAAGTGTAAGCGTCTAATTAGGCTTGACACTACCGAGGCGTTTCCCTGACATTTATGTCACTGTCTCTCAATCTTTAGCAGCATTCGGTCTTGTGGGAAGCACAACAAACAATGTCAGGAACAACATAAAATTCCCCATTAGAGGGGGCCCTCGGAAACCGCGCCGCTGTTTATTAGCCTCACTCAAAGGGAAGGCCGAAGGGTGGGGCCGGCGTGTGGATTCCGGGCTTGGAGGAAGAAATAAAACAGCTCATTTAAATTCTTAAGAACTGCATAGGAGGCTGAAGACACAATGAGTATCTTAGAGAAGAAAGGCCATCAGTTGAACAAACTAATCACATGGTAATCAAAGGGGAGTGATTCGCTGCCTACTGAGAAGTTCCAGCCAGGGAGAGTAAAGACCCTATGGAATGACAGCTTTCATAAATTATAGATTTTAAAAAATTGCACAGAGGAATATGTAGTAACGTGCGAAATGGACTGAGAAACGAAAAGCGCCCAAAGCATCTGTGCAAGGCCCGCAGACTGGAATGCCTGATGCAGGAGGAGCTGTGCGAGCTTTTGCGTGAAGCCCCGCCTCCCACGCAAGCCCCGCCTCATCCAGGTCTTCCCTCTTGGATCTAGGGGTATCCTGTGGTGATTGCTGTCCAGCTTTGGACACCTGGAAGCTCTCTCTGCTGAAACCCTAGCAAGGGAATAGGTGCCGGTTCTCCCTCCCCACTGTACACCAAGTCCGCAGCTTTATAGACTGGGGATTCGGACCTTCGGCCAGAACACAGGAAGGCTGGGAGAGGCTACATGACTCGATCTGGCTTGGTGCTGAGGCGATGCCCGACTCCCAGCCACATGGTCGTGGTGGGCTCCCGCCTTTGCAACCAGCAGCCCTTTCCTCACACCTTGAGGCCTCCTCCTGTTCTCAGGTGAGTGCTAGCCGGAGCCTTATGTACTGTTAGCTGATAACCAAAGTGATAACTGGTAAAACCTTCAAGTGTGCCTGTACTCAGGAGTCTCTGTCTTAGAAAAGGTGATTTGAGGTGGGAAAATCATGACGAGTTACAAGTGTTAGGACTGGGTGCTCTTTCTAGCTGTGCGATCGGGGGTAGTTCCTTCCCCAGATAGAACTGAGGATATGACTCATACCTTCTGAGTTGTGATGGGAGGGTCAAATGAGGTCCTGGATGTAAAGTGCTCACATAGTCCAGAGCAGAGTAAATGTTCAATAGTATCAGCCTGTGTTCCTGTGGTCTCCCTGAGCACGTGGCCAATGGTAGAGACAGGCATAGGCCGGTTTACCTCTCTTTCTGACCTCCTAGAGGAGCCAGAGTGGAAAAGGAGTGTCCCCCCGTGTGAGTTACTAACATTGCCTCCAAGGAAAGGGAACAATTCTCTTCTCAACATCAGATTTACCCCAGTGAGAGAGTGAAAGTTGACTGAAAAACTTTTAAAAGTTTATGATGCCTAGGCTCTACTCCTGGTTCACCCCTTCTCCCCTTTTTAACAAGGTCCTTAGGTGATCCTAATGTTTAGCCAGGGTTTGGAACCTCCTCTAGTTGAGAGGCAGAGGTAAAGGGAGTGCTTGGGCTGGATATTTGTATAAAGGAGCCCTGTGTTAGGGTAATTATGATAGCTCTTGTAACAAATGATCTCCAAATCTCAATGGCATACCAACCTTTATTTTTAGCTCATGTCACAGCCCTATGTAGATTGGTTGTGGGGAGGAGGTCTTTATGATCCATGCTGTCATTCAGGGAGCCAAGCTCCTTCCATGTAAAGGCTCAGTCATCTTCAGCGTGCAGCTTCAAAGCACTCCTGGAGTCATCCAGCTGGCAGACCTGGTAGGAGAGCATGGGGAAGCTGTGCCTTCTCCTGACTCCTTTAACTACAGAGACACATCACTTCTGCTCACACCCCTTGGCAGGAATTGGCCACACATCCCCACTAATGTGCAAGGGGACTGGGACATGTAATTTAGCTGTGAGCCCAGAAGAGAAAACAGGTTTGATGAGAACCTAGCCGCCTCTAGAATAGACTGCAAAATGGTATGGGATAGCCTAAAAGCTGGGCCTTAGATTCTTAGCCTGACATCCTTGAATTTCTGAAGAGCTCATGCATCTCCTGAAATTAGACGCAAAATGTTGTGTGTATGAACTTTTTTGCTTTTATCTTGTTCTCAAAGGCTGAGGGGCTGAAGTCCTGCCCATGCTTGGACCAGAGTGATATTATAGTACCTGCTTTCTACATCTAATATTCTTTGAAAAAACGATTGGACTGGGTCAGGATTTCTGTCCCCTTGTCTGAATAATGGATAAGAGGTAGAGGTTTGTTGTCACCATGTTCTGTGGCAGCACTGCTATTGAGAGGCTGACAGCATTAGGGAGGGGAGGGTTTATGTGGTTGTGAGGAATCTGAGAGACAGCACTGGGCAGGGTAAGGACCCAGCCTTGCCCTTCTAGAATGGAGCCACGGGTCATCCAGACTTTGCCAGTTTTCAGTTCGGGGCGGGGACAGTGAGAAGAGGGAAGGGGATCAGAGGGAAGGGACTCCCAGATGCCCATCTGAGGCAGCTTCTGTAAGGAATGAAAGGCGACTAGATGAGAAAATTGACATTTTGCACCATTGTCTCAATGCTGTGTCTACTTGCAATGGGTTCAGAGTGCCATTGTCTTTTTTCTGGTAATGGGCTCTACCTGAAAGCTCTTCCAGATGCTGAGGGCATGGCTGAGGGGTTACAAACGGTTCCGTGGCTTAAAAAGAAAAGTTGGGAAACCACTAGTGTAGTCTAACAATGGGGCTTTGTGCTCTGGCCTGACCCTGCCTACCAGAGGGTCTTTTGTTTCCAACAATTCCTGGCACCGGACTTCAGGAGGCCATCAGCCCTGTTCTCTCTTAAAGTCAGAAATACTTGCAGCTGGCATTTTGTTTTCTCCCATCTCCTTAATTCCAGGGAACTGCCCCCACTCTGAGGCCATGGCTGAACAGGAGTGGCCTGCTGTCTCTCCCCCATTTGTAAGGCAGGGCGGAGACAGTGCTCTGGCTGGCCAGCAGCGCCGGCTGTCTGGATGAGTGCGACGCCAGCTGTCAGCCTGGGATGAGGTCAGACAGAGGCCAGTGTGGTCCCAGGTGGGCAGGGGTCACCCAGGTGACCAGACTGCACTGGAGGCCCAAAGAGTGTGCAGGAGCATGAACTGTTGTTGGCCTCCTCTGCGGGAGAGGAGCTGCAAGAGCTGATGGGAATGAACTGCAAACTCTGGCCAGGGAGCCAGTGTTCCAGATGCCTCCATCCCTTCAGGAAGTGCAGGCTCTCCACTGAGCTTCTGTGCCTGCAACCCGAACACAGGGGCGTCCAGGCTGTGCTGGTGGGGCAGCCTGTTCCCGTTAATAGTTTTATCATGTGCGGGAGTGCTTTAGGCAGAGATGGTATGTTGGATCAAGCCCTCTCGATGGCTTTGGAGGCAGTGAAGTGTAGTATTTAAGGATGAACATTTTGGGGTCAGACAGCCTGTGTTCAAGTTCTCCCCGACTCAGTAGCTTGGTGACTTTGGGCAAGTGACTCATTTTGTTCATCTGTAAAATAGGTCTAGTAAAAATATGTACTTATTTCTCAGGGTCGGTATTAGTTTGAATGAGTTGATGCATGTAACACACTTAGAGCAGTGCCTTATAAACAGTTAAGTGGTCAATAAATGTCAGTTTTTTATCAATAGCAAAAAATACACAGCCATAAGCAGATCTCTAGGGGAAAGTGACCTTCCCACCCACCACAATGCAAGGGCTCTGTGAGTGGTATTTATGTCCATCCATCATCATCCCTGAGAAGCCTCCTCTGATCACTCAGGACCACAGGGGTTGTCCTTTGTTTTAACTGCCCTGGGATTTATGTTACTGTATCTTCTTAAGTAAGTAATTTCTTTAGATTTAGGTCCCTGCCTTATTATTACAGTTTTTGAACCAATTCTCCCAGCTACTAATATAGTAAATTCTTATTAAATATTCTTTTTGGTAGGATTATACACTTAAAAAAATAAACTTGAACTCTTTATATGAATATCCTTCATGAAAAGAAAAATCTCTAATCTAGGATAAGGTCCTGACAGTTTTGTGCATTTTATAAACTCCAGTTTGAAAAAAAAAAACACTCTACCAGACCAAAAATATATTGTAAAACTATGGTAATAAAACAGTATGGTCTTAGTTTAGGAAAAAGACAAAAAGTAATGGAACAAAACAGAAAGTCCAGATGTACAGCCAGAATTGCATGAGACTTTATTAAGTTATAAAGGTGGCATTGTAAAGCAATAGGTAACTGATATATTATTCAATAAATGGTGTTGAGACAGCTGGCAAATTGTTTGGAAAAATAAATAAATTTGGATTCCTAAATGTAAAAAAAAAAAAAAAAAGTAAACCATAGAACTATAATCCCAAAAAAGAGTGAAATTTTTAATGATATGCAAGTAGAGCAGACATTTCTAGGTAAGACATGAAACTATGGGAACTATTAAAAAACTGACTAGTTTGATAATATAAAATCTGAAACTTTCATATGGCAGAATATTATAAAAATAGGAAATAAAGCATGGCTAATTGATGGTACATAGCCAAAATACCATAAACAAATAAAAAATGACTAACGGGAGAAAATATTTTTATGTTTCCTTAATATGCAAAGAGCTCTTCCAAATCAATAAAAAGACATATACCAGTAGGAAAATAAGCAAAACTCATATATAGATATTTCAAAGAAAAAACATATCAGTGGCCAATAAATATATAAGAGATTATCTTGTAGTTTTTAAAAAGTCCTATAGGTAGTTTCAAGTTTTACAGTTTCAGGAGTCTCATAGTACCTGTGCTTCCAGGATGTCAGGTAACATATTTTCAAGCAGTGTTGGTGGACATGTTTGTTGGTACTGTTTTTTAAAAAGAAAGTTTGATGATATCTATCAAAATTCAAAATGTACATTCCTGTTGACATAGACATGCCATTTCTAGTAATTTATCATACATACACTTGTGTATATGTGTGTACATATATATCTCCACACATACATAAATGAACATTTAATGTGAAATGTTGCATAAAATAGCAAAAATTGGAAACAGCTTAAATTACCATCAATAGGGGAATGGTTAAATAAATAATGGCACTTTGATAGAATGAAATTCTGTGCAGCTGCTAAAAAGAATGAAATATCTCTCTCCTTTTTTTTAATAGAAACTTGTCCAAAATATATTAAGAGAAAGAAAAAAGTAGTAAAACAGTATATATGATATTATCTCATTTGTATAAAAATTTTTGTATGTAATATATTCTTACATATGTGTAACAGTTTTGGAAGGAGATACATGCAAGGCAGAGTGAACAGTGTTTACCTGTGGGAGTAGAACTGAAGAGGTGCCAGTGAGGGAAGAGGGGTACTTTAACTTTATACATTTCTGCACTCTTTTAGTTTTATTTATAACAAGCTTGTATTACCTTTAAAATAAAAGATTATTACTATCTTGCATATGTGGGGAGACTACTAATATAAAAATTTAAATTAGTTAATATTAACACTAAATATCACAGTCTAAATAATATTAAATTATACATAGACAGGTACAGATTATTGTCTTGTTAAGTAAACTGACTTAGAAAGATTTAGAAATCTGGTCCCTCATACCTGAATTGTTAATTTGCAGTTTTTTAATCCTTCTAAATTAGATGAATAATGGTAAACATTACAGGTTCACAATGACATTAGAGTTTAAACTTTACCTTTTTGCAATGTATTTCTTATCCTACTTACAAAGAGGGTTCTGGTACTTATTACAGACATGATCTAAAATAATCTATTCCAAACCCAGTATTCTTTGCCAGTCTAGTTAACTGATGTAGTTAGTTGTTCATTGTTCAATAAGTACAGTTGTTGTCAGTTGAATTACTGTTTCCAACTCTTAGGTAGCCCTAAGTGAGATTCTAAAAAGAGTTAAACAATTTGTGAGTGCAACAGGCATCATTTTCTTTCTATTCATTAATTTTGTGCTTTGAAACATTTTTTCTCATCTTTGTTTTATCTCTTTTCTGCCAAATGCAATAGCTAATAAAAATGAAGATTATAACATTAAAAAAATTAAAATTAAGTTAAAAATTTAAAATTAAAAAAACTTATTGAGGTCAGCACAACAGAATATCAATATTCTGAATGGATTTCAGAAAATATTTTAACAGTCACCATGTCCAGTTGCACAGGTTGTTGATCCTACAAAGCCAGAGAGCACCATTGACAGAAATAATCTGTACAGCCATACATACATGCTGTGTATATGTGCTTTAAAATAGTCTTTGAGATCCATCACTTCATTTTCTTTGTCTGACTCACAAGTGTAAAGTCCTTGATCTCTGTGATACTCTCTGGTATGGCAGGCCTAAACAAAATAAAAAGCAAAGCTTAGAGTCAATCTGAAAAACCAAATGGCAAATAAACATGACATCATCCCCAAACCAACCCCACAACATATGTGGATACAAGATGAATTTTGAAACGCTGTGGGTACCTATTGCAATGGGTGGGAGTGAAGATGTAGGAAGATAAATGAAGGGAGAATGAAAAGATTAAATGATCCTTGCATGGATCAACAGTGATGTGTGCCATGAACTGGGGCATAGAGTAACTCATCTCTGGGCATCTGTCACTTTATTCATTACCCATCCTAGACTCCAACTCTACCTGGCATACCATTTGAAGGAGGTTAGAATTGGCATGGAAGGTCCCTCCCCAGCCCACACTACCCTTCCTTTTCTTAAGCATGCCCTTGCTGAGGGCTGCCCAGCAGCTGGCTAGAAAACAATATAATCTGGCCTCCCGTTTGTGGCCTCTTTTTCCTTTCATTTCCATTTCAAGTGGCTTCCCCTCTGCCTGGCCTTGCCTTTTCCCAGTGATGGTGTTGCACTTTCAGATCTCAAGGAGTGGTGCAGAGCTCCCTCCCTGCTCTCCCTATGCTCTTCCACACCATCTTTGGTCTGCTACTCAGGAGGCCACCTTGGGCACACCTGACCTTCAGGGCTCATCTCTTGAATCCAAAGACACTCTTCCCTTTCTGGAAGGTCTTCTTTCTTGTTGGAGTGCCATTGTTGTCAAGCTTACCTTGCAATAGTTGTGGCCAATATATTGACTTGATTAACAGAGATGCATATGAATATTTAAAAGCAGAATTAACCCAAGTGAACTCTCAGCATTTTAGTCATTTAGATCCTGGCAACTCTATTCTCAATTAGGCTCTGGCATCCTTGGAAATAACTTGCCTGTGGTAGTGAAACATGTAGTCAGTTAGTGCCTCTTAATTGCACCAATGATTCAGATGCAAAATGACTCTTGCCATTGGGAAAAGAAATCAGGATGCCAACGGCCTCTGTCCCTTGCTGGGGGAATGGGTATATTCTCCAAGTTCACCAGCTATGAAACTATGGTGTGCTTGCCCATCATGATTTTTCTTTATAAGTCTTCAAAGATGAGGGAAGGAGTCAGGAACCTGAATAAGCAAGATCTGGGACTTTAAGCCAGGTCTGTAATGGGGAAACATTAATATAGTTTTTCTGGATTAATGCCCTGCTGGTGGTATCTCTAACTATTCAGTGATAATAGTCCAACTGGAATAATAATAATTAAAAAAAAATCCCATTCGAGCCTCCAAACATCCCATCCTCACCAGAAACTTGGCAGCATCATCCTGGGTGTTTTTTGGGTAGCCCTGTTGACAAGCAGAGGCCTGAACTGTGCGCTTATATAGCTTCCCTGCCCAAGGTGGGATTCCAGGATGAAGGCGGTCTGTGACACTTTTCCCCTCTTGGTTTTGTATGCTTGATTTTTGTATGCTAATTTTTTCATCTTGTTTTTTCTCTTTCTGAAGGTTTACTTAATGTACCAACATGGCAGTAAATGACAGTCTTCTGAAAAAGATTCTTTTGCAGTGGAAGTGGTGGTAAAGGGTAGAAAAAATTGAAAAGGTTTGGGAGCTGGGGCAAATGGGCACTGTGGAGGCAAGGGTAACTATTTGGCACAGCCTGTCTGTGGGAACCAATGGAGTAGAGGCATCTCTGGCTCTAGAAGCTTCCACAGTATGTACTGAGCCTGGGGTTCCCCTTCTCAACTATTGTGAAGGAACCTGGGGTGGCGACCAAGACCAGGAATACCCACCTTGATCATTCAGTGTCTTCTTGCTTTTATCAGGGAGTTACTAGATCCATCCTACTATAATGCCTTCTTGCTTTTATCAGGGAGATACTAGATCCATCCTACTATAATGGAGATCTTGAGAGTTTATGTGGTTTGAAACAATCTTCCTTTTTATAAACAGAGGCATCTGGGGTGCATAAGAAGTGATGTGACCCAGGTTGATATTCCTATTAGTAGTGAGGGGAGAAAGGCACCTAGTGCTAGAACCAGTATGGAATTTGAAACTAATTCTTTTGGCTAATTATTTTGCATTGTGTAGTGGACAAGGCATTTGACCCCCTCCGATTGAGATGAAGGCAGTAATTTCTGGTAGGTCCTGGTAATATTGCTAGGAAGAGAAGGTGTGGTAATAATTCTGCAGGAGAAACTGAGGGATGGAGGTAAGAAAGAACTCCCATTTGAAATGCACCTAGACACCATACAGAGGAAATGAGTGTTTTAAAGGTGGCAACTGGAGCACAAACTATTATACAATGGCTTAGTATTGTGGTCTTAAAAAATAACGATAGAAATATTTCTTGCCTATATAAATGTTTTCTCAATTGCAAAGATGGTGGTGGGAAAGTGGATGAAATTGGTATTTATTTTTCCTACAGTGCTGGTAAAAAATAAAAAAGTAAATAAACTGGGCTTGCAGATAAGGACTTAATTCCAAGGCTATCCTAAGATAACCTCTTTTAAAGGAGGTGAGCTAGGATGGAGGGTCATGATATCCGGAGACAAGAAGAACAGTGAATCCCAGGGCAGTTTCTTCGTAATTGCACCCCGTGTCTTTGGCCTTGAAGGGCAGAGACTCAGAATTGGTACAGTGTGATGCTTCATCAGTCATAAAGATATAATTACAATTCTTGTTTGACCAGGATTGTAACAGGAGGCCCGGTTAATATTTGCTGGGATTCTCTCTTGTCGCCCTCACTTTCTCCCCTTCCCGCCCACCTTCCTCTAGCCCCACCCCCATTAAAAGGATGACCAGTTTTGAATTACGGTGATAGCTGCACTCTTGGTTTAGGACTAACCTCCCTGAAATTTTCAGGACCACTAATTTGTGGTTACTCCAGTGCTAGAATGAACTTGGCGCTCTGGCCTTTAGACTGGCAATGCAGTAAAAGTTTAAAGGGAAGACTGCCTCAGAGCCAACAGAAGAGAGGAGATGGAAACCTAAAGGTTATCCTGAAATGCACTTTACTGTTATCTATGAGAACAAATGAGTTAAAAAAATTTCAAATACCAGAATACCCTACAGGGAGGAGATATAACTATTAAAGGGCTGTTATAGCTGCAATAAATGTAGGAACAATAAAAATAAATTGATGAAGTAAATGTCAGCGCTGTTCCCCTGAGCTGCCCCCACACCTTTGTCCAAAAGTAGAACATCTCCAATTACAGAGGGTGGAAACAGCCTTCAATGACAGTATGACAAGGACAGAACACAGAACGCTGGCACAGAGAACACAATTATGCACAGCCTTGAAAAATTGTATCATAGCACAATGCATGGGAGAAATCAATTAATGATGCAGGGCTTCCACTGCTGTCTAATAATCCTAGAAAGGGAAGGAGGGGAAAAAAAAATCCCGTATGCCCAGTCCATCAAAAAGGTGACCCTTAAGTGGAAGTCTACATAATACCAGAGGTCAGTCTTCAGAGTTTATAGCATCTGAAATACTCTTTTTTTTCTTCTCATTTTTTTCACCTTAAAAAAAAAATCTAACAGTCTTAAGGAGGCATTTAAGTAAAAGTCACTTCTTCTCTGGTTAAATAGCCTTGCAGAAGAGTTCTTTGGCGGAAAGGGCAGGGATGAGCAAAGCGCGTGGCTGTCGTCGCGAGCCCACCAGCTGAAAGGGAAAAGGCAAAAGTTAGGCATAAACACGGTGGAAGGTAGAAGGTGATTTATCTTGTGCAATTTACAACAGGTGCTAAACATTACGAAAACCAGAGCTATTAAGCAATCAAATTAAGCTATAATTATAACTGAAGAAAACTGTACAGGAATTCTAATTAATTCAAATCTGAACATGTCCAAGAGGAATGCTCCAGCAACCCCACTTCTGAATAAAACAAAACAAAAATAACCCTTGGATAATGCCTTCAGATTGCACAGGAAATTAAGAAATACTTCTCAGCCGGAATATTCCAGGCATTCCTTATTAAATGGTGAGAGAAATTACCTGCAACGCCTGAGCACTTGGCTTTTCAGGTACACACCAGATAAAGTGTATATTTGGGGGGGCCCTTAACTTGGCAGGATTTGGAGACGTAGTGGACCAAGGGATTCCACCATATGTGTTAAGTACTTCAAAGGGTCTGATGGGGTGCCTCATTTTTCTCTCCTTTGAAGGTTTCTCCCAGGGCATGTGAGCCTTTTAGAGAGCTCTTAACACTCCCCTTTTATTTTTTATTTTGTTGTGTCTTTTGGACCAATTCCATTTTCTTTTCAGCCACTCCTCTTCCAATCCTCAGTCCCAGTCTTTTCATCTGACTTGAGCTTTCTGCTTTTCTTCCACCCTAGGGAGCCCTGGGGTATCAGAAGACCAGGGCAGGGTTTCCTATTGGATGTGCCCCAACCGTGCAAGTTGTGTCCCATTAAGCCGGAGTTATGGTAAGAAGTGAGTGTTTAGATATTCAAATAAGATTTCCAACCCAAAGGCTGACCCATTTGATTAAAGCACCTATTTCCCTAATTCATGATTCTTTGATTTTAACAGTTTAAGGACAGGAACAACAAAAACAACAGTATTGACAAGTAACATTTATCAGAATTTTACTATGTACCAGATATTATACTAAATTCTTTGCCTGGATTATCTCAATTAACTCTTTCAACCACTCTATGAAGTAGGCACTCATAATACCCATTTTACAGAATAAGAATCAGGGCCCACTGTTGGCTGTTAAACTAAGTGTAAAACAAAGCTTGCATTTCTGAGTAATTTAACACAAATTATCTTTGCTTTCCATTCTCTCAGGTTAAAGTGGTGGGGAATGTGGGTGGAGGGAGAGTGATTTTCTCAGGATGTTTGCGTTTGGGACTGAGTGCAGTATGGCTCCTGTCCTTACCACAGTTTTGCCTGCATTTTGAATATTCACCTCTGAACACATCCTTGACTTTTGCTCTGACTTTGCTTCCATTCAGATTACAAAATGGTGCTTGGGGGCAGAGGTGTGTGAAGAAACACTGAATTTGTGCATATTTGAATTCATAGCTCTTTTAACAATTACTGGAGTTTGTGTTCTCACAGGAATCTCCATGCTGACTTTTGACAGTGTTGAGAACCGGCATGTTGCTACTTTTCTTCTGTGGTCTGGGTCCCTCAGAGCCTTCCTGCAAGGCCACATAGCCTTGATTTATGGGGTAGTAGAGAGTTGGTAGCTTCCTAGTTTGCCAAGAGTAGTCCATAAATGTTTGTTGGAAGTCATTCTGATAGCACACTGTGAAGAAATTCTAATTCCTCTGGATAGATGAGGAAACCAAGAATTAGTTAGAAATGTGACCAAGTTCCCATGGCCAGGTATGTGGTAGATCCAAGAAATGAGCTAGAGTGTAAACGCCCTTCCATGTGCTACCCCGTCTCTGCATGTACATGGGCACCCACACCCACAGTGTCCCTTCTCTGCCCCTGCAACTCCCTGCAGTGGGTAGGGGACTCCACGTGGCCACCCTTTCCCTCTTGTTTCCAGGGCATCTGCCAAACCCGGGACTGAGGGAAGTGCAGAAACGGAGGGAGGGATATGCCAACAAAAGTAGCTTTTATACAGAATATCAGGGAGTGAGGACCCCAGCCTGGAGATGCCTAAAGGGTAGCATAGGGATTCACCAACCAAGCAGAGGACTTGGCACAGTAGCCCCTCGACAGAAAGTAGACAATATTATTATTTCAGTGGGGAGATGTGGAGATACCTGCTATCGTGGAGATGTATACTAGCTGGCCAAAAGCCGTGCTATACATGCGTTCAGAAAAATAAATAATAATCCTTAACATTCATGAGGTACTTACTATGTACTGAGGCCATTGCATACATGTCATTTGATTCTCACAACTCAGTGAAGTTGATACAATTACTGTCCCCAATATAAAGCTGAGGAAATTGGGCCTTCGATTAATTCAGTGACTGTTCCAAGATCTCACAGCTAGTAAAGGGCGGAACTGGGATTCTCACCCAGGCAGGCAGACCCAGGAGCCCAGCTCCTAAGCAGCGAGCTACGCCCATCACAAACCTGTAGTGCAGGCGGGGAGTCCCAAAGGTGGAGTGTGGAGAGCTCGGTGGGGAAGGGCTGTGGACCTGGGGAGGGGGTGGTTAGGAAAAGGGTCTTTTCAGCTGGACTCTCACAGGTAAGTAGGGGTTGGGAAGGCAGTGAATGATGCAGAGGAGGGAGACGCGTAGGCCTCACAAAAGGTGTGAGCAGAGGGGAGCCCCAGCCAGGGGACTTGGGGCAGAAGGACTCACAGGGAGAGAGCCATTGGTGTCCTTTCACCTCGTTTCCCTTTTGGGGTTCTGCCTGGGTGCTGTTTGCACACAGCCTCAGGTTTAGGCAGTCTGCCCTTATCCCTAAAGTGACCTTGGCCCTATGGCACTCTCCTGAGCTTTGCCGCTCTTGTTGGGGCTGCAGGCACCCTTGGGATCCCCGGGGGAAATTTTGGCTGTGGGCTTAATGGGTTGTAATCTGTGCTTTCTGTGCTTGGAGAAACATGCACTAAGGCCTGCAGTGGCCTGTTGGGCTGACAAGCTCTGCTTGGCCATCTGGCCTCCTGGAGTTTTCCCAGCCTCCCCTCTGCCCTCTGTTGTCCTGTCCTCCCAGTGAGAAGCTTCTGGAGTTGGGGAGGCTGTGGCATTCCTTCTGCTTGTACACTCTGCTTCTGGCTTTTGCAATCCTCCCCAGTCTTTAAATAATAGGCATCCCCTCCTGCCTGTGGGTTGAGGCTAATTTTGACCTCCTGCAGTGGGACTTGCTTTTTAAACTGGCCTAGAGGGTGACCCAAGGGCAGCTCCAGGGATGTGGCTGGAGCCCTGGATGGGCAAACCAGTGTGGCAGCCACCAGGTGACCTGTGTCCTGCTTGCTTTACCAGGTTGTACTAGGAATCCTATCTGGGACCAGACCATGGTGGTGATGAGCTCCGGCTCAGGGACCTGATCGTCTGGATTTAAATCCCAGGTCTCTCACATCAACAGTGTGGGCCTGGGCAAGTCACTTAACACTTCACTCTGCAGTGTCATTGTACCTCTCTCAGAGCAATGGAAAAATACATGGAAAATACTTAGGTGAGCATCTGGCATATAATACCTGCTCTATGAAAGTTAGCTACTGTTTTGTACTATTAGAGTTCCAGGAATCTCATCCTACCTGCCCATTTCACTGATGAGAAGGTTGATGCCCAGGCAGTTTGTTTACCTGTGTAAGATCACCTACCTGGTATCAGAGCCAAGGTGGGGCTCTAGCAGCACTGGACTCCCAGGCAAGGGCTTTTCCTACTTAGCCCAGGTCCTGGGGTTGGGTCTGTTTCTTGAAGGAGGACACAAGATCCCATGCATCTTGTTAAAAATTGATTCCTGAGCCCTACCCTGGACCCATTAAAACAGAATTTCTGGAGTGTACATGGAAATCTATATTTTAGCCTAGAGCATGCCCCTCCCATCCCGACTTCCCACCTCCCACTTATGTGCTCTAAAGCTTGAGTGCTGTCGACTTATCTTTGGGTGATTTGGTAAAAATACAGAAGCATCAAGCACAGAAATGTCTCCCCATCTTTCAGTCAGCCCGAGTTTGTGTCCTGCCTCCTGTGAACCCTTCATGCAGCACCATTGGGAGCTTACAGATCTGTTGATCAGCATCTTGGGGGGATGAAGTGCTGGTGAGAGATGGAGAAGGTCAGTAGGGGTTCATGTGCTCAAGGGGAGGCAGTGATGACTGGTGACACTGGTATTCGGAGAGGGCAAAGGCCAGCGAGTGGACGGTCAGGAGTTGCTTCAAGTCGGGAGCTTTGAGTAGGCAGAGGAGAGAAGCAAGGACAGCTCCGTCAGAGCCACCCCTGGGAAGTGGGCTCCTGGGAGCAGGTGTCACTGGGGGAGGCTGCAGGGTATGGGGTGGGGGATGGCCTGACTTACCAGCTATCAAGTCACCCACCTCCTTTTGATACTAGCAGGCTGCTCTTTTATGATTAACAAATATTCTTTCTCCAAAGCTACTGTTTATTTGATTTCATCTGCATACTTGATTTTTGTTTTTGGGATAGCTGTGGGAGGGCAATTTGCCCCTGACGGCCTTTATTCCTACAACCCCTCAGGGACAATAGTGTGGCCACAGGAGATTGGGAGCAGCAGACAGGCAAGGACGGAGGGAAATGGTCTGTTGTGGGCAGGGGGTGCTATCTCAGTGGTGCTGGGCAGAGCTCAGCAGCTCCCTATCACCCCCACCCCCTGTTTGCTCCCTGGTATCCTCTGCCTGCTTGGAAAGGGTAGGGTGGGCTGGCCCTCGTGGCAGATGTGAAAGAGCAGAGTGCCCTGGTTCCTGTCACTGGAGGTTATGTAGATTTATCTGTGCTGCTTTACATCCTTTCTGAAAGCTGGCAGGGTATAAATTAGAAATAAATAAAAGTAGATTTATCAGCACTTTCCAAGTTTATACTAAATTTGGGGGGTGGCAGTGGAAGTGTCTCCCTGAGTCCTTTAAGTCAGAGGTCAAGGTGTGTGTGAGGATAAGGGCCAAATAGTGGTGCCATCCTCAGTCTCTCCCGCTGAGCAGTGGCTCCCAGCCAGACATCTTGATGAGACAGGGCATGTATGATAACTGCTCATACTCCCAAGTGCTGACCATAGACCATTCGCTGTGGTAAGCCCTTTATGTGTGTTGATCCTTCAAGGTGGGTACCAATATCATGATTTTCCAGATGAGAAAACGGAGGCCTGGAGAGGATAAGTTACTCACTCAAGGGTGCACTGGTGAGTCGTAAATTGGAATTGGAACCCAAACAGCCTGACTTTTGCAGTCACAGTCAAACCCAGGCCACAGAACACCTGCCCTGTTTGTTCAGGGGGAGAGGGGACTCTGCAAGTTTATTAGTAGTTGGTTAGAGAGACAGCTGATGTGCTTGGCTCTGTTGTGTTTGAAGGCTTGCCGGAGTCAGCATTGTTTGTGTTGGGCAGACTGGCAGCTCGTGGAAGGCAGGGTTGGGGCTGGTTGAGTTGCTCTGCCAAGGCCCCAGCACCTCTGACTTGTGTATGTGATGCCATTGGCTGCATCTGATGGTCAAGTTCAGCCGTTGTTGCACTGCCCAGCATTGATGGAGAACCATCTTTTCATTACTAGCAAGCTCTCCCCTTCCCATCATACTTTAGGTTTAGCATCCGTCAGTGGTTCTTGTCGGCTATAGCTTCTACAGTGTATTTGCTTAATGGTGATTTTCTATTTTTTAAAAAATTTCTTCCACAATTACTAATTGGAATTCTGCTGTAAGAAATAGATGCCCCTTCTCTCCCATCTATTTTTACTTATTTATTTATATCAGCGTGGATCCATGGCTATTTGTTGTATTAACCCATAGGTCATCTGTAAATTCCATTGCCCCATTGTGAGTATAGCCTTGCCCCATTACTTGCCTGGATCACAGCAATAGCCTCCTAACAGATTTCTCTTGCCTCCAGCCTCCTCCCTTTCAAGCCAGACTTTACATGTCCACTTGAGGCCGTGTAATGCCAATCTGACCATGTCACAACCCTTCAGCTGCTCTCTCTTGCCCGTAAGCTCCTTCGGATGGTAATACAATCACAATGAACATTTGATGACTATTTACTAAATGCTTTACATGCATATTCTATTAAATCCTCATGGTAGTTGGATGGATTGGGTAATATGAGCCTTGTCAGCAGCAGCATCCCCCTAGCGCAGATGAAGAAACCGAGACACAGAAGGATTAAGCAACCTCCTCAAGTCTGCGGAGCTGTTAAATGTTGAACTCATATACTCTCAGGCACTAGAGACTTACCACCTACTAAATAGGCCCTTAATGATCTGACCTTGGCTACTTCTGCAGCCACAGTTTCACCAGCGCTGGCATTCATTGCACTACTGCACTTTCCATAAATAGCATTTGTGATGGAAGAAGGCTTTCTCACCCAATGTTGCTCAGAGTCCAGGTGACGTTTTGGCTGCAGTGCTGGTAGGGACATTGGTAGCAGCAGAAGGAAAAGTTTTCTAAGAAGTGTAATTGTGTAAACAGTGGCCAACTATCCTAGGACCTAGTAGTTCAGTATAATCAACTAGATTGCAAACCCTTGTGAATTTCTCATCTACTGCCCATACCTGGACTGCCCTCCCAGGCCTTTATTGGTTTTTCTGTTCCTTCTCTACCATGCAGGGTAAGGTAGACCTCCTCTGCAACATTCTTCCTGAGCATCCCGTCTGCCATGATGCCTTTCTCATCACATTCCTTCATTGGATTCCTAGTATGCTGATTCTACTTTAGGTCTTTAGGACATAGGGCTGGAAGAACTATGGTCAAGAATCATGCATTTCAACTTGTTACATGCCTCTGCTGCCTGGAATGTTGATTTCTGTATAATACTTGTTCAATTGGGGGATTCCCTGATCGATAACTAGATATAAGACACAAAGAGTCATGACTCTAATGCAAGTTAATACAGGCCCCATATCAATTATCTAAAACCTTTTGGGCCATATGTGTTTTGGAATACAGAATTTTTCATATTTTAGCCAGAAATTATAGTGCATATCCAGTATAATTTATAATAACCCTTGTAGGGTCTGGGAAATTGTTCCACAGTCAAAGATATTAATATTTTTAAATGAAATATATGAACATTCTAGATGAAGTAAATAAAATTTTGAATACCTTATAACAAATCTTACCATCAAATAGGTTCCAAAATTCTTTTTCATTTTTAGAGCTTTTTCTATTTTGTAATTGCAGATAAAGGATTGTGCACTGGCATTAAGGTGTTAATAGGTGATATCAAGAGGCACCGACATTCTGTCCTGGGAGTCGAGATGAAAGAGACTTCCAGGGATGAGAACCCAAGGTCACTGGCAGTTGTGGGCAGGTGAGTCCTGTGGCCCCTCAACTAGTTGAGAATTGAAACCCAATGACAGGATGAAGAGACAGTGAGGAGCAGTTACAGCTGTCCAGGAGAGAGGTCCCTGACTTGGGTTGCTTATTTTGGGATGGGGAAACAGAATGGTGTGAAATGTTACAAAGAAATGAGCCACAGAACTTGAGGGGAGTTAAATCAGGTGTTCCCAGACTTTGTGTGCCATGGTTTGGGAGACTGTTGATGCCTTAAACAGCATAAGAGTAGAGGGGAAGTGGGCTGAGGTGAAGATGGATGCATTTGAGCATTTGGAGTGTACTTGTAACCCATCAGGTGGAAATAACTTTTAAGAATAAAAGAGAAAATGGTATGACACTACTTCTATAGTGATGCGTGCGTCACTGCAAATACTTAATTATTGCCATCAGTCTTTCTATTGTTATTATGACTCTATCATTTTGCAAGTATCCTCATCACTAGCCTGCTGTCCTCTGCTGTCCAAGGCCAGGCACGTTCTCAGATCAGGGTCTGCCCAGTCCAGTCTGATCGGTTCCCAAGTCTCCCAGGAAACCATCACGTGTGTGCTCTGTTGGTTTGCATTGTCAACCTATAAATGGTCACTTATTTACTGAAAAACAACAGGCTTTGTCTCCGAGTGGATGTTTAGAGCCCAAGCTTCATCTGGGGGGTGCAGGTTTCCTGGCTGGCTTATGAACTTTGGGAAATAGAGGACTGAAGAGGTATAGTGTCAGGCTTGGGCTTGGGTAGGTCATAAAGTTCATGGTTAGGCTTTTATAAGTAGACTTGTAGAGCTGGAAACAGTCACAAAAGATAAGCCAGCTCTCTTCTCGTCCTGCCAAGATTAAAACAGCCCTTGACCAGCAACCTCTGGTCAAAATGATGGTCCTTAGAGCTAACCAGAGCCTCCTGTTGTCAGGCTAGTTCACCCTTCTCCTTTTCCCGCCTTAGGTAGAGGTGAAGGAGATGAAATATTCTGGTTAGACCTCACCTGCAGGGCTGCCTTGTGCTGAGTGGGAGGATGGGTCAAACAGGCGGGGTGGTGGTTGTGTGTGTTTCTGGAGGAGTGGGCAGGGACGCTCTGTCTCTTTGCTTTGTGCCTCTCTCACTGTTTTGTGGTGCTGCTGGGAGCTCCGTAGAGACTCTCAGGACTGGGATGCAGGGAGGAGAGAAGGGGAGATGGGTTGAGGGATTACATAGAAAGGGAAAATAGAGTTGGCAAATTTGATTCAACTCTAATCTCAGTTCCCAAGAATTGCTTTGGTTAGAGCCAAGTAATCTCCTGGAAATGAGTTTCACCTCTCAGGAGACGTTCCGAGTCTCACAAATGATTTGCATGGTTGATGATACTCATCGTCCGTCCCCAGATACAAGAAGTTTCCCACTCTGTCCTCATCCTCAGCCTGTCCTTTGACCGGGGTGGGGAGTAGGGGAAGGAGGACCTGGCCTTTGTCTTTCTCAGTGGTTCCATAGCAACTATCTTGAACACACCCTACCTGACCCAGTGCCATGTCTGCAGTTGAGGGGAGAGTATGTCTGGCACCCAAAAAGGCTCTCCTCTTGGAATTTAAATCCTCCCTTAAATGGCTGTAAACTTACCTTCAAAGATGGTGGAGGCTGGAGCCCTCTTCAGCATTCTGGGACTTTAGCATCTGCTGCCTTCCCAAGGGTGTTCAGTTTTTTAAAGAGGAGATGTCAACCTCAGTGAAGGTCTCTGCCTCGAGGTAGATCTGAGCAGCAGCATGCTGGGGAGGGGTTTCAGTAGTGGCCTCGATGTGAAGGCATTTCCTCCCTGAGGTGGAGAAGTGCTGAGAGCTCTGAGGGTCGCCGTCTGAGCCCAGACGCATGCTTTTCCTCCAGGGCTTTCACCCCCAGCTGGCTCAAGCTGCCACCTGACCTCAGAAACCTGGACAGTCCTTTTCTGGCATCTGAGACAACCTTTCTAGGATCTCTGCTCACCTTGCTTTCACTAGGAAGAGGTGGGAACACAGGAATCACAATTCTAAGGTTTGCGTTGGGAACAACTATGGACAGAATTGGACTTATACTCAGTCGCGTTGAATGCAAACTCTTGTGTCCCTCTCATCTCACTTTCCAATTTCCTGAATTGTTCACTTACCACCTCTGTTCCCACCTTCCATCCTTCATCTCATTATCACGTGGACCCATGACTTTCCAGGTTCAAAGGAGTTCTTTGCATTTTTGACTAATTTGGCCGCTCTGTGGTTTTGGACATTCTTGGCCACTTTCTCCCTCTGGAACATCTCCTCTGTTAACTCCCATGGGCTTTGGACAAGTTATTTAGCCTCTGTGAATTTTGATTTCCCCAGTGTTCAGTGGGGACAGGTGTAATATAGCATGGAGTTGTCATGAAGTATAAATGTATGTTGTGGTGTTTCCCCAAATGAGGTTATGGGTGCCATGGTAGGTAATGTTTGGTGACTAGTTTATTGACTATTATAGCTATATTTAATATTCTAATGTGTTTTGCCAGAAAATAGCATATCAAACCCATGATTGTATTATGATACTATGAGATTTTTCTTCTAAAATAATAATAAATGAGTAAATTTATTGAAGGAAACTGAAAGAAAAACATTTAGCAAGGATACTATTAGTGTATGTGGATGTGATCAAAATTGGAAAAAATACTGAGACAATACACATAGAGGCACTAGCAAGGTGCCTGGCATATAGTAAATGCTAGTTATTAATTATTATGATTGTCCAACCTTCTAACCATGTTTTTTTCCCTGTCTTTGCTGGGTTCTGTTGCTTATTCTGCCTTTTAAACAAAACATACACCTACGCACACATAGTATATGTGGGATGTGAGTGTGTGTGTGTGTGTGTGTGTGTCGGTGGGTGTGTGTGTTAAAAGAGAGACATTATATATAGGGGGAAGAGAGAGAGAAACTTAGTGAGTATTCTGGTTACAACCGAGGAATTCTACAGATAATTGTGTCTAATGTGTGAACCTGCTCCAATTGACATAGACTTCCAGGAGAGGGGAGATGAGCATAAACTGAAATAAAGCAAGGCATTCTCTGTAGGGAAAAACATGAAGACTTTCAATGTTGTTCACCAGTGTGACCCATTGGAAACTGTCCACCTATGGCTGTCTCTATTCCCCAGCAGCCCCTGGTACCCCCAGAGGCCTGGTGGTCAGCCCTTCATGAGTTAAGAGAGCTGCATGGAAATGAAATAGTGGCAGCCAGGGGTGGGTCAGGTCTCCCCAGGGGACTCCAGAGTTCCTGGCTCTCACCGAGGTCCCACTTTGTCCTCACCTGACAATAGCTGGGTGTTCTGGAGACCTGGGTGTGGACAGTTACCTGCTTACCCAGTGGGCTGAGCCAGCACCCACATCCCTCTGAGACTGGCCCTGGTACCAAGAGGGACTTGTGCAAATAAACACTGATCCTCCACCAGAACTGTTGGGATGTATTCTAAGCCACATCTACAAATGATACGTGTATTTTAAATATTTATGACCATGTCCCATTGCAGACCGCATTACCACTGAATGTCCCCTAAACTTCTTTGGAGCACATCAAGTGGTCTCAGAAGGGCCGTCTCTCCTCTGTAGAGGACCTTGGAGTTGCATTAGGATTTAACTCTGGACCCTGTGCTGGCTCCCATAGGTTTATATTAGTGTTTTTATGCATGTAGGACAACAAGAGAAATGTACCAAAATGTGTTATCCTGTTTGGGGTATAAATCTACCTAACTCAGTGCACTGATTTAAGGGTGTAGTGGTTGCAGTTCTGTTGATAGTGTATTTTCTGGAATGAGAGATGGAGTGAGTTGAGTAGAAAATCCACAAGCTTTCTCATCTTGGTTCTCTGATCCCAGTCCTCCCCTCAACCAACCAACTGGTTCAGAACCTATTCTGGAACCCGAGCTGGAAGGAGTGGGTAGGATTGGCAGAGATATCCTCTCTAGAATTCTGTCTCTTTCCCAGGGGAGCGCTTGAAGAAACCTTGTAGCAGAGAATTTTCCTGTTCTCCTTATCAGAGAGAAGGATTTCATTTGCTCATTTATAAATGGGTGCTGTCTAGTAGTTAAATCTGCTAGGGGACTGGGGTGTGGGAGCTTGTTTGAGAGTTTCTTGTTGATAAATATCACGTGGAAATAGAGTCCTGCTAGCATAAGCCAACTCCTGAAAAATGGGTTCCTTAATGTCCTCTCAATGAGACCAGCTACATGACAACTAGCCTGGGGAGCTAAAATACTGGTAAGAAATTGAAGTCATACATCTGTCTCAGAGTGCAGCCTCATCAGCAGTGATTGTTACGTGTTCAGATGAAGACTCCACAGGCCTCTGGTCTAGCTTGCTTCTGATGCATGGTGGCTTAGGGGTCAGCCGGGGCTAAAAAGGCTGGTGGTGGGTGTTGCTGCTGCTGGGTGCTAATTTTATATATGTCCTTCCCTGGGCCCTGCACTGGGGATGCCTCAGGGGAGAAGAGAGACCTCAGGGAGGCTGGTGGTTGCATCAGTCAGGGTCCAGCCAGGAAAACAGGAACCATCCGAGAGATATTTCACACAGAGGAGATTTCATGCAGGGAACTGGTTACAAAGGAGTTGGAAGGAAGGGCTTGGGGACCAAAAGGGAGAAGGTAGGTGGTTGTGGAGGAGCAGAAGAAAAAAGAGGCAATACCCAGGGATGAGGAAGCTGCTAATCCCCCCTGGACTGAGCCCAGGGCTGCGCTGCTGGGGAGGTGCTGCTGCCACCCTGCACCCCACTGCCACTATGGCGGCTGCCAGCCTGCGCCAGTGCTGCCTCTGAGGTCCAGGAAAAGAGCAGGAAGCTTTTCTCTTTCTCCCACTGTCTCATCTCCCACCCGTGTCTCCCTTTGGCAGGACCTAACCACAGTGGTGGAGGGTACGTGAAGTGTACTTCCAGATTCCCAGCCCCAGCAGTAAAGAGGAGAGGACAGAAGGGGTGTGTGGAACTGCGGAGCAGCAGATAGATAAAGGACACAGAGTTCCTGTGATTAAGGTGTGGAAGTGGAAACTAAAAAGTTCCTGACTTGGTTCAATGACTACGGTGCATTTGTGATTCAAAATCCTTGTGCCCTGAGTGTGGGTCTCCCCTCCCTACAATTCTCTGGAGAAAAGATGTTAGAGTTGGAAGGTGATCAATATTCCACCTGGGGCAGAAATGTCCTCTGAAGCATTGGGAAATGCAGGAAGGTGACCCTGTTGCTGTGGCTCAGACATTTCCAGTGACAAGGAAGCTTGCTATTTCAGTGATGTAGCCAGTTCATTTCACACTGAGACAGTTCTCATTACTGGCAAGCATTTTGTTGAGCAGAAGCCTGTCTTCAGGAAACTTCTGGTCCTTGTTCTGTACACACAGACAATATCTTCACCCAGTTCTTTACTTTGGGAGGCACTGTGTATTTTGTAGGCAAGGTGGGCTCTGGATCCTGTATCAGTCAGAGGTAGATTGGCCCATGAAAAACAGGAGCTCCCCACCCAAAGAAGAATGTTTTAAATAAAGTTTAGAATCTGGGGGAGGCAATGCAGGGTAAGTTGGGGGCACTGCCCTGTCAAGTTCCTAGCGGCCCAGTTTCCTTCCACATTTCTACTCTGCCAGCCCCAAAGTATACCTCCCAACCTCATGGTCTAAGATGGAGCTGTGGCCATCCATCCAAGTTCCAAGCAATAGGATGGGTGGAGTTGGGGGTGGGGTAGGGGTAGGTGGAATGCTGCTTCTCTGTTAAGGAAGTGTCCTGGAAGCTGCCATTAGAAACTTCCACTTACATTTGATTGGCCAGAACTTGGTTAGATGGTCAAAAATCTAGCTGCCACGGAGTCTGGGAAATGTTTTCTTTACCTGGACAGTTAAGTGCCCAGTCAGAACTCCTGTGACTGTGGGAAAGAAGCAACAGATATCAGGGTACAGCAAACACGGGAGCAACAGAGTCCAGTTTTATAGGCCAAGCAATGTGCCAGGCTGGTACTTCTCACATTTAGTGTGATGTGAATCCCCTGGGGAGTCTTTTAAATGCAGACGCGGACTTAGTAGATCTCACTGAGGGCTGGGATTCTGCATTTCTATCAGGCTCCTGGCTGATACCGTTATTGCGGGTCCAGACCACATGGAGCACAAATGGCTGGACTCTGGAAAGACAGTGTTGAACAAGATGGACAGAGGCTCATCTTGCATCCACAAGTGGAGTTGAATCCTAGCCTTTTTACTGTAAACTTATCTTTTGAGGATGCTGTGAGATGAAAAGAGCCTGGGTCCCAGGAGACCTTTAAATGCAGCCTCCGTCTGCCGCTGGAGCATCTCCTCCGGGAGGGTGCTGATTGGACCAGACCAGACGACATGAGTTGTTCAGATCCAGTGTTTCAGCTACAGACTGGAGGAAAATAAGCAGTTGAGGGTCTCCTGAGAGCCAGGCGGGATTTTTGGTGATTGTGGACAGAGGGGGACCAGCGGGCAAGGACGACAGCAGAGAGGAAGCTTCAGGCCGAGAGTGGGGCAGTACAGCAGAGAGCGCTTCCTCCTGTGCCAGGGAGGACCAGGGCCTGAAAGAGGCAAGGCCACCGCCGCGGGCCTGCCCAACTCCCCATCTGCTCGGGGAGAAAAAGGACACGGAGCAGAGGCAGGAATTCAGGCAATTAATCCTTTATTTAAAGAATAATAAACAGCCAGATTTTACATAGTGAAAGAGGGAACAAGGTAAAAGGGGTTAAAAACTAAAAAGCAAGGACGGCAGACACCAATTAACACAATGCTAATTGACAATTTCCCCAAGCTTCCATGAAACATGCCAGGCCGATTTCCCCAATTGCTAATTAAATCAAACCACACACACAATACTAATTTCCCTAACTTAGGGAACTCAGTAGACAAATAAAATGAGAAACTAACTTAAACATTTTGTCAAAGTATGGGGAGGAGGATGAATGAAATCTTAACATGAATAAACTTTGGCTTCACGTAAATTTGTTAAAGTTCTGGCGTGTTTAATGAAGTCTTGAAATATCCCAGTATCTCCGTTCTGCTCACAATTGCATAAATGCACTTTGCTAATCACCAAATAACACACAGCAGTCCTCTTAAACTTACATTCTCTCCCTCTGGTGAAGGGTACCCAGCGCATCATGGAAGTGACATGTAAATTACACCATTTAAAAATTATAAAATACCTGCTTAATTACAATTAAAAACAAAGGAATAACTTTTCTTTAAAATAGTCCCTGAGGTTCTTGGAGCAGGAGTCTGGCTTTGTGAGAAGAGAAGCCAGTCACTGAATCACGTAGTTGAGAGTAGAGGCAGCTCGCCTTGGCTGGCGCTCTGGCGATCTCCCCCGCCCCAGCCCTGCTCTGATCTATGTCAGGGGCCCCGTGGCTCCCTGCTCCCGCCAGCCCCACCTGCAACCTGCTTTGGAGTGTCCCCTTTAGCCTCTGTGCTACACTCAGGGCCCACCAGAAGCATCCCTGTTGAATTTTGCCGGCACAGAACGAGAATGGATATTTGGGGTCATCTATCTAATTCACTCATTTTCCTGTTGAGGAAACTCAGGCCAAGAGATGCAAATATGCCTGAGATCTGACAGCCGGCTTGAGGCCCCCAGTTTTGTTTTTGCTTTTAAATTATGTGAGGAATGTATAATTATCTGAATAATCATAGCTAATACTTGCACAGTGTTTACTATGTTCCAGCCACTGTTGTAAGTGTTCCACAAAGGTAACCCAGTTGATCCTCACAGTCATCTTAAGAGGTCAGAATCATTATTTCCCCATTTTATAGATAAAGAAACTGAGACACTGAAGTGTTAAATAGCTTACCTGAGGTCACATCCCTAAGTGACAGAACTAGATTTGACTCCAGGAAGACCGGCTCCAGGTCCATGATCCTAACCACTCCATTAACCTGTTCTATTGTAGGCTAATTAGAAAATACAGATAGCAATAAAGTAGAAAATGAGAATAAACATCACCTGTAATAATACTTCTCAAACAGATATAACCATTATTAGAATTTTGGATATATCCTAATTTGTCCTCCTTCTTACATGTTAAAAAAAATAGAATCAAACATATTTATGTGCTTTCACATGATTCACAATTGCTTATAAATATGCACATGCAACATGATCTTCAGTGGCTGAAATGCATTCTGTTGAATAGATGAGCCACAATTTGTTTACCTCATGCCCTGTAGTTGACATTTAGGTTGTTTCTTCTTTCTCTATAGCATGCTGAAGAAACATCTTCATTTTCTTGTTGGATTTTCCTTACAGTAACCCTTTCACTATTAAATGTTTGGAAACCAGAAGATCTGAAAGGTGAAGGGGAGGGAATGTCAGCGGGTGGGGTGGAGGATACTCCTAGATATGCAGATCTAGGAAACTGGACTCCCAGCCAGCAGTGGAGGGTATCCTTACTGTCTAACTGAAATATTTCATCACATGGCTATTCTTGTGTAGCCCTAGTTTCTTCCAGGTCACTAAGGCAAGGGCCAGAGTCCCCACCCCACCAAAAAAAAGAATATAAGCTATTCTTTGAGGGGTAAGTGATTAGCTTTAGACTTCTGTGTGTGTTTAAAAATTGTTGTTATTATTTTAGGATTCTGGTTGCTCAGTGGGGTACATGAAAACTAGGCTGTTGGTGAAACTTGTTTACATAGATTCACGTGTTCCACCCACCAGCCAGAGGGGCAAGTGGGCATCTCTGCTCAGCCTGGGATGTAGGCATGAGATGGCCACGCATGGCTGCAGAGCTGGGTTCTTTGGCCTCTTTGTCCTGACTGGCATCCGTAATGCATTTGTCAAGAGGGAGGCTGCTTAT
Organism: Camelus dromedarius; assembly: GCF_036321535.1. Taxonomy (NCBI): domain Eukaryota; kingdom Metazoa; phylum Chordata; class Mammalia; order Artiodactyla; family Camelidae; genus Camelus; species Camelus dromedarius. The sequence goes on from NC_087450.1 coordinate 20,455,653, forward strand.
CTGTCCTTGTCCTTTCCTGGGACAAAGGCAGACCTGTCACCGTCAGATCAAGGGAACTCTGGAACCGTGTGGAAGGACAGCTGAAAGTCTTTCTCGTTCATTGTGATTTATCATAATCACTGACCCCTCCCCCAGGATGAAATAGGAATGAAATAGTAATATGATAGGTTAATGCCGATAATTAAAGAGAGTTTAAGACCAGTGTGAGACTGAACTATGTGTGTGGGTGGTTGAAATGGTTGTTTGATGTGAAAGTCAATGATTGAATTATTCAGAGAGAGTGATTTCCAAATGATAATTTTACACTTTACATAACTGATTTTGATTTATTGTAGTGGCACCCAGTTGAGCTGCTTTAGTTCTAAAGGGCTGTCAGCTTTTCCATCCCAAACCCCCGGTTTGGAGCCCACACACACAAAAACCTGCTCATGTCTGAAATTTGACAGTGTTGTTATCTCCCTGGCATGGCTTTTCCCCCTCGTCCCTCATAAGAGTTTATGGCTTGTTTGGCTTTGCAGTTTATAATCCTGCAAAGGGTGTGTGTGTGTGTGTGTGTGTGAGTGAATGCACACATGCCTGGGTATGTCTGTAGTGAATGGCCCAGATAACCTGATCTCTCCTTCCCTCTCATTGTGGCTTTATGAAAGCTTTGATCTTTTGTCATTTAGCAAGAGGTAGGGCCATGCTGGGAATAGGACCCCATGGGCAGCTGGAGTGAAAACGGTATAGCAGTGGCAAATTGTGGTGCTGCTTCAGAACTGAAAGGAGAGAGTGAAAAGCATGGGAGCCCCACTTTCCAATCAGCCCAAGAGAAAGAATGTGAGACTTTGGGAAGGTATGAACTTATGCCGTATCAGTCCATCTGAGAAACCAGGCCTCCAGAAGCTGCTGCTTCTCATTAAATCTTTTTTGCTGGAAATGACGCAAACCAAGGCACAGATCTCCTGCTGATCTTTCCTGGAGAAGCCTTGTGATGCAATGTGCCATGAGACAGGCAGGCGGGTTCCTTATCCTAGCATATCTGCTTAGTTGACACCATCTCCCCTCCCCTCCACACTGTAGCCCCTCCTTGCTTTGGGGATGGGGCATTTGCTTATTTCTACGGGTGAAAGCAGCGACATGAGCAGCATTCATTGACAACCCTGAGCACTTACAGATGGTGTAATGATATAGACCCAGTTGCATTTGCTGAGTGCTTACTTTGTGACAGATACTATGTTTACCATATTAACTCATTTGATTCTCCCTAGACCTCCGAAGTTGTTCTGTTTTTGCCCCACATCACACATCTGGAGACTGAGGGTCACTCCGTGGCCCCCGAGATCGGCTTCTGCACTCATAGTTCTGCTTCAGCAGCCATCCTTGTAGAGGATGCACATTCCAGGCTTATGCCTTCAGCAAAGGAGGTCTTTTCTTGCCGGGCTCTTCTGGCTGGCTGGTTGCAGGTCTCTGATCTGTGGCTTCCAAATAGGCAGGAATAAAGCAGCCTCATCAGAGAATATGCTGGAACATTGTGGGGGAACTCAAGAAGTCTGGGGATGGTGAGGAAAGGCTGGGGGAGTGGAAGGCAGGAAAGGAGCTGGGACACCACTGTGGAGGAGGGCAGGAGCAGGGAGGGGGAAGGAGGCATCAGCAAAGAGGTTCTGGAAATTCAGACCCTACCCTCTCTGGTGTGGCGCTCGGGTCAGATTCCCACAATCGCAGGTCCTGAAAGGAGCTTTAAATTCCCTAACCTGCAGAACTCGTCAGCTGGACACTGTCCCTCCTCTCTGCTTTGATCTAATTTTAATAACAATGTTAAAAATGCCTCAGACTGGGGTTCAGATGCTGCTGGAGGGACCCAGTGCTTCTCCATAAATCTGCTGGATGATTTCAAGAGGGAAAGTTAAATAACTTGGTTGGTTGGTAATCAAAATACTACTTTTGTAGCAAAATAAATCTCAATACATTAAGAAGCAGGAAACAAAATTCAAATGAATTCTTAAGATAAAACCTGCAATTTCTAAGAACTTATTTTTCCTTTCACTGGAATTCTGAGCTAGGGCCCGAGACCCCTGGCAGGGTGGATCCTCTCTTCTCTGCTCTTTGGGGCTTTTTGGGAATGAAGTGGGAGTAGCCTTGATGCACGTGTTCCCCTGTCCTTGCCCAGCAATCCTGTAGGGCAGGTGAGGCCTGGCTCCAACCCAGCCCCCTCTCTGGATGACTCCAGGGGACTTCCATCCTCAGAACTTCTGTGGATAATATTCTAATAAACTGTGGGGTAGGATACCTTTCAAAGGAAGACAGGAACCCCAGAGGCCTTGGAGAAAGAAGAAGGGAAACACGAAACTAAAAATCACAAAGTTTTGTATATGACAAAAGATGATATAAACAGATTTACAACACAAATGACCAGCTTTTTGGGAGAAGATATTTGCATCAGATATAAAGGGTTAATATTCTTAATATACAAAGAGGTCTTACAGAGCAGAAAGTAAAATATAACCTGTAGAAAAGTAGGGAAAAGTAATTTTTGTACTTTTACATTAAAAAAACAGCTGATAAACATTTGAGAAGATAATCAGCTCCACTAGTTATTAAAGAAATGTTAATTAAACAGTATTGTATACTTTTTTTTCACCAGAGAGATTTGTAAAAATGGAAACAATTCGATGCTGGCAAGTGTGTAGGGAAATGGGCAGACTCACATTGTATTGGTGGGAATGGGTATATTGGTAAAGCCCTTCTGGTGAGTATTTTATTTGGGCTTCTTAGAATTTAAAATGCTCTTACTCAGCACCTAAACATAAAATAACAGTGGTAGTATTAGGACATATAAGGACATATGTATAATGACATTCTTCATAGTTGGTTTGTGAAATAGTTGGTTGCAAATTAAATGCCCAGTAACGGGAAATGGTGAGATGTACATTTTCATCCACACAATGGAATATTAGGCAGCTGTCACCTTATTAGGTGAGTCTTTATATTAAGCTGACATGAGAATAATCACAGTGCGGCTGACAGCATGATCACTCACTTCTGATTTCAAAAAAGATGTATATTTATATCTAGTTATGTTGTCTAAGCACAGATAGGCAGTGAGATTAGAGATGGCTTTTCTTTTATGTGTTTTGTAGTATTTTTCAGAATTTAAACAAATTCCCTCCTTTTTTATCACTTCCTTTCCGTGCATTCATTGGACCTCCAGTATTCACCATTTTGTGTTCCTGGTTACCTGTCCAAATGAGTATATTTCCCCCCTCACTATCCTCAGAGAATCCAAGTTTGCAGTGCTGTAGATGACCCTGATGTTTCATTCAGCCTCCCTATTTTGCAGTATTTTACAAAGGAGTGTTTGAGTCTCTGAAGGACCATGTCTCACTGTTTCCTTCGGGCAGCCCTGGTTTGTCTGTTGTTCCAGGGTCCTGTCTGACTTGTTCTCCCTTTCAGTCTCAGATGTGTCCTGATCTGGACTATTAATTACATGGCTCCCTTGCTTGGAGAGGTCATATAATAGTTCAAGTTCACAGGGTTGGTGAGAGGTAGAGGCAGGGATCAAGCCCAGAGCTCCTGATTTCACTGGATTTGGTGAAAGGCAATTCCTGCCCTCCGTGAGCTTCTAGTAACCTTGGCAAGAAAAGGCTTTTCTCCACAAAGGCAGGTGGTTCTCTGAAGAAGAATACTAGATTTAACTCTTGATTTTGCCCTCACTGGCTATTCTCTGAGTCTCAACTACCTTATTTGTGAAGTGTGGTTACTAGCGCTCTGTTTCAGAGGGTTGATGTGAGTATTGAGTACAGTATTGAGCATCTTAGCATGTAAATCTCATTTATGAAAAGAGCAGTCCAATATAATGCTAAATTATGTAAAGCTCCAAGCATATGCAATTCTTGGGTATGAAAAGGAGATTTTCAATCTGTCCTGGCACTGAAGGACACCAGGCACCTTGGAAAAACCCATTCTTATTTCATGGATGCACCTTCCAAATATCCAAGGGAAGGTTCTGTTTTAGGGATTCCAGAAGGTGGAAAAGCTTTGAGTTCCTTGTTAGAAGTTGAACTTGATGGCTAAGTGGTTTGGTTCGCTCAGGCCAGTGTTGTAGAGCCAGAGGCTCTTGCAGTCAGAAGGGAGCTTGGAGGTGATCTGGTGCCACTCTGGGTGGAAATTGCTCTGGCAGCCTGTGGTAGCTGGAACCTGTTTTCCTGTGCTGATCCCGCTGGGAAAAAAACCACAGGAGGCCCTCTGGTCCTCTCTCTCCCCATCTCTCCTTCTCCAGGAGCCCTGGCAGGAAGAGCCTCTGAAAGGCCCTCCTGCCACATCTCCCTTGGACACCTGCCACCTAACTCGTTCGGAGCCTGGGTCAGAGGCACTTGGTGGTCATTTCATACCCTCTGCGTCCCCGGCAAATGCTGAGTTTATCTAGGTAGACACCTCCCTTGTTTTCTGGTGGGCACAGAAAAGGGCTTTTGAGTTTTCACTTCTGAATTAGTAAGAAGAAGGGACAAAGGACCTGGAAGAAAACAGTAACAAGAAAAACAACACTTTTTTTCCACTTTAAAAATGGCAGTTGGCCTGTTTGGAAATTTGAGCCTAAAATCTCACTCACGCTAAGAAGGTAGATTATTCCAGGACAACAAGTGTGTATTCCAAAGGGCTACATGCTGAACATGAGCTAAAATCACTGGACAAAAGCTTTAGACTGGGATTTCAAAATTGTAGAATAGACTACACTGTATAGCACAGGGAAATATACACAAAATGTTATGATAACTCACAGAGAAAAAAATGTGACAATGAGTGTGTATATGTCCATGAATAACTGAAAAATTGTGCTGAACACTGGAATTTGACACAACATTGTAAAATGATTATAAATCAATAAAAAATGTTTAAAAAAAGAAAAAAAAGGGCAAGTACTTTTGAGTAATAGTAATGAATATGAAACCCAGTCAATGCCCCATTTTAAATAACATCTGTGGCTCTTTGTAATCAATAATAATAAAACGATTCTCTTTAAAAAAAAAAAAAAACTTTAGACTATTCTGCTCCTATGTGTTCCACAACAATGCTTTCTGATATTTTGTGAGCATTCACTGTGTGCCAGTCACTGTGCTCAGTGCTTTACAAGCATGATCTCATTTAATTCTAGTAAGAACCTCTGAGCTTGGTGCTATTATGATCTCCATTATTCAAATGTGAAACTAAGGCTTAAAGAAGTTAACTTGCCCAAAGTTCCCAGCTAGAAAATTCCAGCATATGAAGCCAGATCTCTCTGATGTCGACAACCATGTCTTATCTCTGTGTTGTATAACCTCCCACTGTGCACCGTTAACCCAGGCTCTGTCCTAGAGAGGAACTCTTTTGTTGGCAGGTTTTGACCATGAATTTTTATGGCACACTTAAAATATTTTTCCCTAGTTCTGACTGATGCCTCTCTCTTGCTCCACCTCCTTCTTTTTTCTAGGGGAAGAAAGTCCCAAATACCTGCTGGTGGCCATATCTCCCAGCCTATGTGGTCACCATTTAATTACATTAGCATTTGTTTTCACTAAAAAAGTAATCGCATTACTGCCTTTCATGTCACATTAGTGAAAATGGATACCAATGTGATACATATTAATAGAATATGATGGGAAATTGCTGATACAATTAGACTTTCACATTTTATTAGTTCTGGAGTGACACCGTAGGTGGAAGAACAGCTCACTTCAGTGGTGGTAAGGGATAGGTGAGAGGTGGTAGATGCCTCTTTGTGCTACATAGACGAGCAGGCTCCAGGGACCCATTCAGGGGGTCCTGTGCTCAGATTCTGAACCTTACTTCCTGTTCCTTTCTGTAACATGAGCACCTTTTGGATTCAGGCTGGGAGAGGAGTTCCTCCTTCACGGCCAGGCTGTGTTGCCTGAATTGTGGTCATTAAAGTATCATGTGACATGATCCTGCCTGGGTGGCCCCAGATCAGATAGAATTAATATTTCATTATCCCTTCTGTGGCGGGTGCTGGTGGAGAAGGGGACACAGGCAGGGAAGATGTCCCCAGGGCCCTTCCCAGCACTCAGCAGCGGCTTTCTTAGGGGCCTCTGCCTTTGGCTGGGGGCCTCAGGAGTAACATTTGGTTGCTTTGGCCTCCCAGAAGTCTCCCCACCTTCCATCCTTCTCTTCCTGCCCACCCCCTCTCTGTTCTCCTTTCACGCGAGTGATGGTAGGAAGCCTCTGGACCGTGTCACTGGTGGGCATCTGTAGGTGCTTTGTTTGAGGAACATCTGTAGTTCCGTCCTGGTTAATTACCTGCTGCTGTGTTAGATCTTAACTCCTGTAACTTTGTCTCCTTCTGTCCCCCACTTGAAACACTCTGTCCAAATCCCATTTGTCTTTTCAGGCCCATTTTCAAACCCTGTTTCCTCCGTGAAGCCATCACTGAACACCCTAAGCTGATGTTACCACTAAACTCAGCAAACAGTGTATACCTGCTTGTGTGTTCCCATGACTTCACTGAGAAGTTACAGTGGCTGCTTCCTGGGCTTGTTCAGAAGAAAAAACTGTGACTCAAAACTCTGACAGTGAAGCAGACAAAACCTGGTAAATTTAATGTTAGACTTGAAAGGAAATTCGGGCTAGCATGGCTTCCCCGAGCATGGGGTGTGGTCAGTCTGATAAGGACCAGGACTCAGACAGGGGAAGGGCTCCTGCTTCCTTCCCTCTGCTGCTTATCTCTTGGCATTTGATTTTATCTGTCTTCCCCTGGAACAAGATCCAGAACTTGGGACCTTGGACTGAAAGCTTGTGGTGTGACAACTGGGAAGAAAAACTGTGTCAATTAAGGAAGACATCTATTGCCTTGACAAAGGATTCAGTTGGAGGGGAGGGGAAGTAGAAGAAAAGAGGAAAAGGTGGGATGAGGACAACCTGGCCTTTAAGTAATAGGTAATTTTCTTTGGAGAAAGCTATACACTGTGGAAATAATAAAAAGAGAACTTAGAGCCTCAGCATAGTAAGCCAACCTAAATCAATACAGCAACAGGGACTTCATGCACCAGCTCTTTCGTGCTCCTCTGTGGCAAGGGGCACCATGGAGGCTCCGGAGAGAATGGGGGAGGAGCAGACTGGGAACTTGCCTAGGGGCAAGATCTCTGATCTGCCAATTGGGAACCCTCAGTCTGCACTCTGATTCCTCACCTGAAGAACTAAGGGTGCTGCATTAGGTGATGTGTAATATGTCCTCCTTCAGATTTCTGGAACTCTACCAAAGAATGTCAGATGAGAGACTCTGAGAGTCACATCTGGTGTTGTAGCACGGGGGTATGGTGCAGAGGGGCTGGCAGAATCGAGATTGATGGAATAGGAAGGCAGGGACACTGTCAAAGGTGGGTGGCAGAAATTTCCCTGTGGGAATACTCAGCAGGATGTGGGGGACTTTGACTATGAGGGCTTCTATAGGGAGGCTGAATTGCAAGGCTGGGGGTCAGGTGGCAGGCAGCATGGAATAGCAGACTAAAAAGTGTGCACCTCGACATTGTAGGATCTAGCAAAAGCACACTGGAGCTTGATTCTCTTTGATGGCTCATGAGGGACTCCAAAGAAGGCAGCCTGTTCTCTCCAGTCCATTCTCCAGGCCCTAGAGATGATCTGGTATCAAAGCTGGGAGTCCTGTGGGAAGTGAGTGAGAAGGAAGCCCACCTGGGGTGGGGAGATGTTGGATGGTTAGGTTTGCTAATCAGTTTTCAAAGTGAAGGGCAGACTGAGGGTGAATTAGGGGCCTCTTAAAATTCATATTCAGTTTGCCTCTTAGAGGGTGAAAGGCTTTCAAAGTTAAGTAGATAAAGTCCCCAGTTGGCATGGCTTAGTCAGTTCTGCCTCTCCCATCCAGATGTCTCTGTGGGCTTTCTGGCTCTTGCCTTTGTAAGAACATACAGACACACACAGATGCACAGCTTGAAGGTGACTGTGGGGGCGTGCCTGGCCCAGGCTGAGTCGTGCAAGATCTCACCGAATGTGGAAGTAAAATTGAGGCAGTAGTCAATCATTTAATGAACCTGAAGGGTCCCGATTCAGTGTTCCAGGCCAGGGGGTTCTGGCCACCTTAGGGGACAGTTCATTAATGTCGTATCATTACTGTTGCCATCACAGGGAGGATAACCCAGCATCAAAACTTGCCGTTGACCGCTGTGGTCCCCTTTTATTTGTTCTCCTTCTTCCCAGTGTATTTCCTAAATGCACAAGTGAAATGGGTATTTGTAAGTTCCACGGACTACATATTGAAACCGCTATCACCATTCAGGCCACTGTAACAAACAATACTGATTATAGAGCAGGGATATATTTTGTAATTATAATGTTCTTCAAACTTCTCTGATTGACACGCAGCATATTTAAACAGGAATGATCAAAAATTACATCCACAGCGCAGGCCTTGTCTTCCCCCTCGGCAGCACAAAAGCTCCCCTCAGTAGGTAACAGCTACCAGACTGCCTTTGAGCAGCTGTGTCGAGATGGGATTCAGTTTCCTTGGGGGTGGGGTGGGGGAAGACACCCCGGCTTTTAAATCAAAGACAATTCAGTTTAGAGAAAGATGTACCTTGTGGAAATAAATAGGAGGCGGTGCGGTGTACCGTCAGCTGGCCGTCTTAAATCAATAATGCAGGCAGTCCATCTCGTGTGCCCGTTCAGCTCCCTGCTCATCCTGCACGAGGGGGAGGAGCACCTGACTTCCAGCCTGGGCCTCGAATAAAAGCCCTTATCGAGAGAGGGCCGGGAGTGCAAGTGGGTCCTGCTCTGCCCTTCAAGGCCTCTCTGGAGCTGGCCTGGCAGTGTGCCCGCTGGAGGCCTGAGGACGTTAATGTCCTTTACCTCCAGCTCACATCAATCTGCGTCCATTATTTTGCCAAGCAGGGACACCTGGATGGGAGGCTCTATTTTCGTTCAATGGCCCCTGGCTTATAAAACAAAACCAGCAAAGAGCACGTAATTCCTTTGAGTATTCTTCTGGTGTGCCTAATGGGGGCTTTTGAGAGTGCCAGGTACTGTGAGAAGACTCTGGGCTTTAAAAAAAAAAAAAGAAAGGAAGGAAGGAAGGCAGCATTTTTTAATCATCTTCTTTGTTTACAAAGTGGTGACATTCAGTCTTGAATCAAAGGGAACAGTTTCCAGGTAGAAAAGTCTCGTGTTTGTTTTTTGTCAGCTACCAGCTACCAGCATGTCTCTCCTCCAAACTTTGCACAAAATCAACTTACCTTGATTTCAGCAACAAAGAAAAGTACTTGGTGGTTGGAAGGGTGGGAAAGGGGGAAGCTTTTAAAAGATTATCCTTTTGGAGTTTTGATAGATTAAGAGGGTAATCAAACTAGGCAGCATCTTAATAATAGGGCCATGTGAATTTTGGCTGGACTAATGGAAGCTCTTTTGTCAATTTCCTGTAACCTGTACTTGACAGGACTCAGGAAATGGCATGACTGGCCCACCTTTGATACCTAGAAGGGGCTTAATGAGATTTAAAGGTGCAGTACCATGACTGGAGTTTCCCACATTAGGTGTAGGTTACACACAAAGTCCTTCTGTGCACTGGTTCTTAGCTGGCTTCGTTGTCGCCTGTCTGCCAGAGTTCAGAATGTGCTTTCTCTATAGAAGTAACAGCTGAAAGTGGGCAGCTGAGTTTCCAAACAGAAATTGTTTTTATAAGAAAATTTTTTTTTTTGGTTCCATTCAGGACTGTGTCTCTGAAATATTATCTATCATAAAAAACATGACGTGAATTTACTGTGGCAGTCAGCTGCAATTTTTAAATACACTCTGTTAGGTTAGTGAGTAACGTCTTCCGTCCCCAAAGAGACAGAGAAGAAAAGAGGGAACATCAGAGTGTTGTTTCTTGGGGGTGGATAGGGAGGGGTGTGGGCGAGGCCATGCCAGAACGTGTGAGCTCAGATGGGGCCCAAACGTTTCTGATGGAATATTTGAGCTGGAAATATTCCACGTGAAAGATCCTGCCTCAGGGAGCTCTCTGTCAGCTGGAAAGGGGCTGGGAGTCACGAGGGGTCCGTGTGTGCCTGCTATGTGGGTTTGAGGATGCCACTGCCTGGGCAGCATGTGGGGGTTACAAAGTCAGTCTTGTTAACCTTCTATGACTGTGGCTCTTCAAGGGACTCACGTGGAAGCAAAAAGGTCTGTCTCTGATGGCTATTCTGGTGAGGCTGTGGTGGAATAGAACAGACCCTAGTTAAAATGGGTGAGAAATGCTCTTAGAATCCTATTCATTTTGCTACCTGTCTCCTGTAGGCATTAGGTCTGGTTGCCTGGAGGCAGGAAGCTCCTCTGCTGGCCAAAAGGCTAGAAGATCCTGTACCATCTGACCTACTGAGCACAGACTTTTTCCTGGGAAGCAGCCCAGACTTGAGTGCCCTCCCAGAGCTCCTTCTGAATTCCAGCCCTAAAGGGTTGGAGATGAACTTGGCTATACCATGCTCTTGCCCCATTCCAAGTAAAAAGCTGGCATTGTTGGTCTTCTCTAGTGCTTTGGTTATCTGTACATCTGTAGAAGTGGCCCATGCACTCCAGTGGCGTGGCCTGCACTCTGCCTGTGTGTTGTCAATAGGAGAGTCAGACTAAGATTGCTGCTTCCAGCTTCTGAATTGGATGTCAAATGTTCATGTTCTCCAAAGAATCAGGCTTGAGCTTCTTAGAATCCAAGGTGATAACCATGTAGATTGGTATTTAAAGGGGCAGAGCTCCTGGGAATTTTTAAAACTGAATTTTCAAGGTATGCAGTATCCATATTTCAGTTTTGAATTGTCCACAGATGCACTTAAGGAATCAATGAGAATAAGTGGGATGGATAGGCCTTGTTAGAGTTCAGGGTTTTCTGTTTTACCTCGTCCAGCCTTATAAGAATGTATTCTATTTCTTTATTTCCCATCTGATGTTCATGATTTATAAATATCAGATCCCCCTTTGCCATCATTGCATGGCATCAACCAACCTCTCTCTCTTTTGTGGTATTTGAAGTTCCACTTGGGAGAAATTAAATACAAAATGACCTATTTTACAGATAGGCTGAGAAATTTGTGTGATTTTTTTAAACACACATCTGTTTAAAATATCTACAAATAGAAGCCATCAAAACTCTCACACGTGGCTCCTGAAAATGTGTGAAGGGCAGGTAAGGTTGGAGGTTCCATAACCAGGAGCTCCCCAGGAGGAGGCTGGCTGATGTGGCTTTGGGCCAGTAGCTGCCGGCTGCACCAGCTGTGGTGAAGACCAACATGCACAAGAGCTTGGAGGCACACTGACCTCTGCCCAAACACCAGTGCCACCACTTAGTAGCTGTGTGACTTTGAAAAATCACCTAGCCCTTCTGAATGGTGCCCTTAGCTGTGGAATGGGGATAAGACCTTCCTCATGAGACTGCTGTAAACTTTCCATTTTTTTGACCACAAACCACATTAAGAAATGCAGTTTACATCATGACCTGGCAGACACAAATACATACACACACACATATAAAACTGAAACAAACATTTCATAAAAGTTTTTACTTTTATGCTGAAAGTGTCCTGATATTTTCTATCTGTTCTATTTTTTGTTGAACATGATGATTGCAACCCACTGAATTGATTTCAGGACCAAATAATGAGGCTGCAATGCAGAATTTAGCAAACACTATATGGGTACTTAATAAATGTCCATTCCCTTAACATGTGGATGATCTAGAATCCTTATTAATTGGGATACAGTAAGGTATGGTACAGACACAAACCCTGGCATAGCTGGGGCACAACACTGTGGAAGTTTATTTCTTGGTTTCAGAAAGTCCAGTGTGAGTCTGGCAGGTTTTCAAGGCAGCTCTCCAATATATGGATACGGATGGCTTCCATCTAATCACTGTGTCATCTCCACATGTGGCCTCCACAGTTGCAACCAAAGGGAAAAAGATTGGCGTATGCATGCCTTAATGACTGGATCTGAAAGTTGGTATCACCAGCCACCACCACTCTAATGACCAGAGTTCAGGCACATGGCCCCAGCCCAACTGCAGGAAGGCTGGGACATACAGTCTTCCTGTGTGTGCAGAAGAAGGAAACTGAGGAGATAGAGTGAATGACATACACCACATAAGGTAGTATTTAGGCAAGACCTTAGCAATCAAGTGATTAAGATGTAGGACTGGCCCGATTTGGGGTAATGCTGCCCTGTCTCAAAGGAACAGCCTGAATTAATGACGTCAGGGGGCCTCTTTGTACTTTTCTTAATGCCGGCTCCATGATTCTGAAGTTTCACAGACTCACTTGTGCGTATAGATACGGTTTTCTACAGCTACTATATGTTTACCCATTGCTTGATCTTGGGAGTTCAGTGGTGGCATTCTTGCAGGACAGTGGAATAAGACTGAAAGTTCTGTTTCAAGTTGCCGAGCACAGACTGCATATCACTAACTGATAATTTTAGTGAACATTTATATTGAGTGCTTACTATATGCCAGGCATTGAACTAGCAGTTTATAAGCTTTGTCTCAATTCATCATCATTACAACCTTATTAGGCAGGATCTTAGATATTTTGGTTTCCTTTGAGATTTTCTGTTCTGCTACCTTTACTTCACAGATTAGGGGGAAAAAAGCTCATGTTCAGAGAGGTTAAGTGATTTTTCCAGGGATGCACAGCAAACCAGTGGTTAAGGTAGGATCAAAAGCCTCGATTTCTTGATCCCTACAATAAGACATGAAGCCAGTAGGGGGCACACTGGACATTTTGGTGGCCTTAGCAAAGTATTAATTGAACCTTTAATTTTAGGATCTTACATTTTACCAAAGCATACACCAGAAGTTCTAATTCGTGCTGGAATTGAATGCTCCAAACTCTGCAGCCACTATTAAACTTGTAGTTTTAGTTTGTCACTTCAGGCAGTAATAACCAGAAATAGCTAGTTTTCTCAAAAGTCAACTCAGATATGGGCCTGGTAATTTAAACTGTTGTTAGCAACTTCGGGTGGAAATATAAGTCCCGGTTATAGTAAAAGATCCTTATCTGTGATTTTTATTTCTTTTCACAAGTCTGTATGCTATATTCTTATTACTCAGCAGTCCTTGGCTACTACCAGTGCTGAAGAAAAAAATTGGAATTTGCCAAAACAAAGTAAATGTGCTTTTGATAATGATAGGCTAGATGGAGCTGATTGAAGCCACAACTTAAAGGAAGTAGGCTCTTCTTAAGAAAGAACTTTCTAGTGATGAAGTACTTGGGCTGTCCTACAGATGACAGAGGAGGGTTCTAGTACATCTCTTTCTGGAAGTCTTTAAAGGTTCTTTTCCAGATTGGCTCAAGCCAGAGGTACTGACAAATGATCTTGCGAGTTTTTCTCCCTGGGCAGAGGGAGTCTATGGCTTCATGAACTTAACTTCTAGCTCAGTGTTGCAAATGCTGCCTTAAACAGTTAGAGAAAATAGTAATCTGTGTGATGTGTGTGCAGGAGTGTATGCAGTCTGCATAGGAGTGGCCTGCATCCAAGTGCCCTTTAGAATGCCTTCCTGCGGAGGGCCAAAGAGCCTGGATGTTCAGAATGAAGTGTTTCTAGCCTGGCCTGGTTGGGATCTGCAGTCTTACTGTCTGTGCATGGATTTGCAGCTATAAAATGCAACATTCTTTTTCTGTTTCACACTTGTCCTTCTCCAACCCCCAGCCTTTTCTATTTTTAGGATCAAGAAAAGGGCAAAAATGAGACTAGTCAGGTAGGTGCTTTCAACGTCAGTGTCCCCTCTTATTCCACCCTGCAATAGGCTGCAAATGTGGAGGTTCCTTCAAGCTCACAATTAATCATGTGTCTTGAAAGGGGTGGGGTGATTTGGAGCAGCATCTCACAGCTTCACTTTTAGAGTGTTTAAAGGAATGTGCTATTTGGCGGTACCTGGGCTCCCAGGGCCTACTCCAAAGTGTTCTCTCAGCTGGGGAGAGCAATTTTGTGCTGTGCATGTACTGATAATTTTATTAACTAGAAACCGAGTCTTTTCTGCCTCAACATAGACTCCCGATATTCTTGCATAATGTGTTTGACATTTCTGAGACAGTGCAGTCTGAAGAGAATGAGCACTGAATAAAGAATCAGGAGTGCTAGTTTTTGTCCTGACTTGACTGCTCCTTCTCCCTGGGCAGTTCACCTAACCTCTCTGTGCCTCATTACCTTCCCTTTCCCCACCTGGAAAATAAGGAGGATTTTTCTCTGCCTGCTCTGACTCAGAGATGTCAGGTGCATCAGGCAATTTACTTGGTGCTGTTGGTGGGGAAGGTATGCTGTACATTCATGATGGTGTTTTTGTCTTTGCTATGATTATAGTTATTTTATTTATTTTTTAATGGCTCAGTAGAAACTTCTGTGAACCCAGTACTGGAGGACAAACCCTATCTTATAATGATCTACTGTTGAGATGCAGTCTTTCCGAGCTGTGATATAATTTCCAAGTGTCACCTTCTGAATGCAAACCAGCATTTTGTCTTAACTCTCAAGCTCCAACTCGGTGACTCCCAATTCTAAGAGATGTGACCATCTTTCCTTTACTTTTTCACTGGACAAGATAGGCCCCACATGTATTTTTTTCCCATTATAGAGATTTGGAGGCTCCCTTTCCCTGTCCTAGCCCTACTTGTTACAATTTTTTTCTGTGTCCTAGGTGGAGGAAAGTCTCCTGAGGCTTATCACCTGCAGATGGTGCTTCTGAAAAGGAGACTGTTTCAGAAAGTTCCAGGCCCTGAAAGTGGGTGTGTAATGAACCCTGTTTTGCATCTTTAATTATAGCATTTGCCACCGCACATGCTGTAATCATATGCTTTTTCTAGAGCTGAAGCAGTGTGCAATTCCAGGTCCATTCATTAATGAACCAGCAAATCAATCATGGATCTTGTCAAAAACATCACTGCAGCGCAAGTCCCTTTGCATAGACCATGGGATCAGATAAAACAATGGATCCTTTCTCCCTCAGTGGTGCAAAGGTCTTCTTAATAAATGTCTTGCTCAACGTGCAGGTTTTCTGATGTCTGTTTATCTATCTGTTTCTGTTGCCTCTGCCCCCTGACTCCCTACTCCCATTTTATATGGTGGTTGTCGGTTCCTTAGAAAACATGAGTTGTTTTTGAAATTTGGCAAGTGAAAGTTGCAAGGGGCAGACGTAGGGGCAGAGATGGAGATTTATATGATCCCAGGAGAGTCCACAGAAGTCCTCTTGGCCTAAAAATACCTTGCTGATCAAGTTTCACAGAGTAAAAATTCCTCCACTGGGACAGGCTTTTGGGCGAAGGTTGCCCTTGCAAGAGAGTGGATTTTAATTTAGAAAGCAAATTCTTGCAAGATGCACACCAGAGCCCATTCACTTGTGAACATGTGATTGTATCAGACTGCTTTCTCCCTGACTGAGGGTCCCAGAGCAGAAGAGTGAGGGTCTGCTGGGTGTCAGTGTGGAGATGGCAGCTTGGCCATGGGGGAAAGGCCAGAAGGGGCTGAAGGACATCAGGGATCAGCCTGGCCTCATTCCCAGTCATGCTGGAGCCTAGCCTTGGTGAGCAGAGATTTGGGCTGAGGTGATGAGGAGGATTGAGGAGGTGATAAAATCAGACCAACAGTGTTCATAGTTCAGATGGTGCAACTTCTGAATGATTGGCCAGTGTCACATTAGGGCCTGGGCTTCTCTTTAGGGATGGTCTTGAGTTTCTGTGTGAAGCACCTGATGTTGCTGCAATGTATTCATTTATTATTATTACTATTAATGTACTATTGGTATAATACAATTAACATAATGTTTAATTATAGATTATTGTCTGCTTCCCCTCACTAGAATGTATGTTCCCAGAGGGCAGCTTCTGTGTCTTGTTCATTGTTGTATTCAGGTGCTTAGACTAGGGTTGGCACAGAGTTGGTGCTCAATAAGTGTTTGTTGGATCAGTGAACACATTTATTCTTTTCCTTGGTGCAGGTGTCTTCTCTCTCTTCCATTTCAGCACCTACACACTACTCATTGCTGCCCCAGGAATTCTTAGACTCGCCGGCTTGGCACCATCTATCTTCTCTAGGGCCCTCTCAGAATTGGGACAATTGCAAATATTCGAATTTCCACCCCTTTTCTTCAAGTGACAAAGCTGTAAACAGTGATATGGCAGTCTCCACTGGCTTTCTGCACGATGCCAGTGACGGTTTATTGCAAAGGGCAAGGCCTGGGATTGAACGTAAACAAACACAGCCCATGAATCTAAAATAGACCATTGAGCAGCTCACAGAATAGGCCCCTTGTTTTTAAAAGAGCAGTGGACACTCTCGAGAAATAATAAGAAATAATAAGTCTGGAAGCTGAGTAGGAAGCTCTGATGCTTTCTGGCTGCGTTTGTCCTTCGAACTTTATTTGCATTTGGCACGCCTGTGATGGAGCCACTGCCAGCCGTGGCCAGGGTCCGCAGGCAACAGAAGTTTATCTGGGCTGCTTAAAGGAGATGGAAATCTCTTTGAGAAAAGGGCAACATGGTGGTTGTGCTAATTTCTTAGACATGGACTCCCTTTGCAAAGGGAGTCCAGTGTATGTCCCAAGAGGAACATGAGACTTGAGGACTGACAAAAGTGTGTGGTCTAGGGATGTTTTCTTAACATATCCAGGCCCAAGTTTTCTCATCTGCAAAAATGGGCTATTAATACCTACCTTTTAGAGCTTCTTTATAATTAAACGATGTGAATGTAGATTCCATGAGTTGAGGGCCTACTCTGCTGTGTTCACTTATCCTCACCCAGTGCCTCACACTGTGACTCGCATCTGTGAGGTGACAGCAATGCTAACCCCCTTCTACAGAGGAGCAGCAGATACAGCAGGTCCTTTGCCAGCGGTTTGAAGGCATAAATAGCATCCTTACCCCTTTTTTCCCTCCAGAATCTTTATTGTTTCTTAAAAAAAGTAAACACACACACGAATAATATATTAGTACATTCTCACTGTAAAAATTTTTTTAACGATTAAGAAGTATATTCCCAGTTCTCTCTAGAGTAACCACCGTGGGAAGGTATCCTTCCAGAGACCACATATCTCTGTCATCTGTATCTCTATCTGTACAGAGAACTGTATCTGTATCTCCATCTGTCTATAGATCTGTTCTATCTATGATGTATTTCTGTAGTTACATGCCTATCTGTCTGTCTACTTACCCACCTGACTATCTGTAATGGTTAATTTTTTGTGTCAATTTGACTGGGCCACAGTGCAGATATTTGGTGAAACATTATTCTGGATGTTCTGTGAAGGTGTTTTTTTGGGTGAGAATTAACATTTAAATTGGTGGACCTCCAGTAAAGCAAACTGATCTCCATAGTGTGGGTGGGCCTTATCCAATCAGTTGAAGGTCTTAACAAAGTTGGATCTCTCCGGAAGGAATCTGCCAGCAAACTGCCTTTAGCTCTTTACAGCTCTTTCCTGGGTCTCCAGGCTGCTGACCTACCCTATGGATTTTGGACTTACCAAGCCTCCACAATGTCATGAGCCAGTTACTTAAAATCAGTCTCTCTCTCCCCCCACCCCCTGTCCCCACATACTGTTGGTTATGTTTCTCTGGAGAACTCTAATACTCTGTTTTATTCTATCCTATCCTTTCATTAATCCATTCATCCATAGCAGGATAATTTATTGAGATATTAATTTGTGTTCCATTCTTATTATATTATCTTCTTCCAGTTCCAAGAAGGTAGCCCATTGTGTATTGTGAAGTCAAAGCAGAAATTGTCCACCACCATCATCTCTTTCTGAAAGCTCCAGCAACTTGATGGGATTATTACTTGGGGGTGGAGGCAGAATGAGATAGGAAAAGGAGCAGAAGCTCTGAGATGGGTAGGTAGGGAGATAGATGCCCTAAGACCAAGGATAGGTTTTATGGAATAGGACCTTGTCCACACCTTCACCTTTTCCTTAAGCAGGGACAGTGCACATCAGTTGTCTCATGTGCCCAAGGAGGTACTTTAGTCACCAGGCTCTTTTACCAAGACACCCTTGCCCCAAGATGATACAACATTTCCTGTGTCTTTTGGATAATGTAATGACCAGAACAGATCAGTGGCTGTCGGGGCCACATGGAAAGTTTTGTTTTGTGTGACTCTGGGGCTTTGGCACAATACAGGAGTGGGAGGTGGAAGACACAAGTCAAAATAATAACAGATATTATATATAGTCCCCCAGCTATATAAATATAAATAAATAGAAAATATACCATTTCTGTGAAAAATGTAAATGTGCTATATGTATAGTTTTGAGTGTTCAAGGTGTTACTTTTTTTGAGTGTTAAAGTCTTTAAAGCGGAAGTTGCATTTTTCATTTACTATATCTTGAATAGCTTTTTAAGACTCTGTCACATTCAAACATTCTATAAAATATTCCATCTTACTGGTGTACCTTAATTCAGACAATATCCTATTGATATTTAGATTGTTTCTGTTTTTTCCTATTATAAACAATACCCTAGTGAACATCCTTTAATGTAGAGTAGTTATTCCTAATTGCCTGGAAACTGAACCTCACCTTCTCCCAGAAGCCTGTTCTACTTTCATATGCCCACAGGAGCCCAGCTCTGTGATAGGCTTGGTGGGGAATCCAGAGCAGACAGAAGAAACTGTTGTCCCTGCTGGAGCCTGTGATCTTATGAAGAAAGTAGACCCTGAAGAACAAGAGACTTCTCTCTGTAGCCGCAGGACCTCATGGGGTGAGAAATCAGGCCTGACGGCATAATTTGGGGAGTCATCAGAGATGGAGGCTTTTTGTATGTGGGAACAAAACGTTCCCTGATTAATCCCACACCTTCCTTGGAACACATGAACGTGAACGTGTGGCAGAGCAGACTTCTCTCTATTAGTTATTCTTCAGCTGTTTACCTTTCCTTACTTCCCTTTGGAGTTATTACCTTTTGTAAAGAATAAAGACTTGACAGAGCTAGAGTCCCAGGCTCCAGTCCTTTGGCAAGCTTGTATGTATCATTGCCCTGCATACTTTTGGACTTTTACTGTATGTATATATTTTCATAATGAATATGAACCATTGGTTTATGTATTTAAAGAATTTACAGATCTTTTTAGGGAGAGGTAAACACACATGGCCAGAGACTTGGTCTTTCTTTGTAAAGCTCCCAGCCTCACTGAGTAGTTAATATGGAATTTGCACTTGACCAGATTGGAGAAGGTGGAACCCAGGAGGCCACCTTGCCTTCCTTCCTCAGGTTCTCCCCATCCCTCTCTCATCAGATCCCTCTGCCAGGGGCCTGACATTTATTTCTTAAGGCTTTTGAAAGGTTCTGGGACAAGACCTTAGCTCATAAAAACTTAAAGGTCTGTTCTCCAAGGAGCCTTTTTATGGGGAAACACCTGAGAGTGAACATTTGAAAGCTAAGGCATGAACACACCTCTCGTGGGTGAATTCTGAGAGTGGATGGGGACCTTTTGGGCCCCTCCTTGGAGCGTTCCAGAGTGACGCCACACAGAGGGATGAGGCTCTGTTGACCCCTCGGCTCACGTTGGTAACCAGATGTGAAGAGGAAGATGCCACTCGTGTCGGCTGTCCCAATTCAGGAACAAGGCTCTCACCGATAGGGCTGTTTAGAAAATTCTGTACTTGGTCCCCTCATGATAAAATGAAGTACAAAAGTACTGTCTTCCTTTTTAGACACTCTTGTCTCCAGCCAGGGTGAAAAAGTGGAAGAGGGGAGGCTGATATTCTCCAGCCCTCTGACACTGAAAAGGTGATGGGGTGTCAGCTTCTGTGGCCCCAGAGAAAGGTGCCAATTCCTTGACGGCACAGAGTGCGAAGTAGCAGGGCCTCCTCTTCCCTTCCTTGCTTTCCTCTCTTCCTTCCTCTTTCGTTCATTTGTTCTTTACAAATTCAGGGAATTGTGAAACTTCTTGTTTAAGATACTTGCACTGTAGTATGATTTGATTGAAACTGATTTTTTTTTTTTAAGCTGAAGGAATGCTAGTGTTGGCACAGGTCTTTTTGTGTTGGTAAAAGTAAGCAACAAAGAAAAGAGGTAGAAGTTCTCTTTTGATATAAGAACAAGTTGTCATAAGATTCTGCACACCAAACAGCCAGCCTCGGAGACAGTATTTTTGCCATCAGCTGTGCACTCAAGACTCCATTCTTTCCCTCCTTCCCTTCCTTCCTCCTTTGACACTTTTGCATGTGTGTCTGAATACAATAAAGTTGCTTTGAGCTTTTTTTCCCCCAGTTATCTAACAACTTTCAAGTGGAGAAAAATTTGGTTCTTTTAATTTCATTTTTGGCTTTTTTTTTTTTTTTTTTTTGCACGCATGCATGTGTCTCTTTTCTGTTTGCTAAACAGTAATTGCGGATCTTCCTGGCCACCTTTAATACTCCCAGCTAATTATCCTGAAATAAATCTCTTTCAAGCCTGCATGCCAGCAGTTCTGGGATCCGAGCGGCTCTTTCAGCTCCCCGCTGCCTGTCACTCAAATGGGCCTCAGCTGCAACTCCGAATGATGAGTATTAACCTCCCGCTGGGAAGATTCGCCCAATCTCCCCACTTCCAACAGCAGCTCCCAGGGCCGCTCCACACTCCTACCTGTTAGCCTAAGCTGGGATTTTCTTTTGCTAACGCTGTGATTTTGAAAAGTGGAAGAGGATTCCTGGGAGAAAGACACTCAGTTAACCTTCTCCTAATTGCCATTCAAGATGGGAAGGGGAGAGGAAGATGGTGGCCGTCCCAGGAGGGCAGCTGGCCGTGGAGTAGCCTGCGGCCTTGCCGGGAAGCACACTGGTCGGGTGGTGCGCTCGGTGAGGTGTCTGTGTGCACAGACCCCTCCTGAGGGCAGTGGATGGCTGGTGTCTGGGGACAGGCCTCAATTTCATCTTCATGTCTTTTCTGACATCCTCCTGCCTCCTCAGGTGTCCCTCGTGCTGTGCTTTTGGTAGCTCACTGGGCTCTTCTTTTTCCTCCAACGTCTGCTGTTCCCTTCCAGGTTTTCTCTTGCCTCGTTCAGCAGGATTTCAGAGTTTCTTGCTGATCCCTAACCTGCTTATTCAGAATTTTGTGACTGGCCCCATTTGCCTCTCCTGGGTGGGGCTGTGCCTCCTCTCATGCTTACTTTCCTTCTGATTCCTTGTGCTTCCCTGCTTCCTCACCAGAGTTTTCTAGCGATAGGAGATGGCCTTTTGGGCAGGCCCCATAGCATAGGGGTATAGCACAGGCCCTGCAGCGACACTCCCTAGTGCCTGGCAAGGAGCTATGGTCCAGGTAAATGAAAGCACAGGTGAACAAATAATAGCAAAACAGCATATCTCGTCCCCTAGTATTAGGCCCCCTTCTTCCTGGATTGGCTTCTCTGAAACCTTTTCCTTCCATGCAATGAAAACTAATTGTTTGCCAATTGTCAGTTCCCCTCCTTGTGGGAAGAATGCCACTTCCGGGCACCTGTTACCTGACTTGCTTTGGTCGGTTAATTAAAGCCAAAATGTGTCACTTCCAGGTAGAAATGGTGAGAACCTAGTATTCTCTTTTCCTTCTGTCTCATTTGCCAGCAGAGTTTCAGATCATGGCTGCTTTGTGAACTTGGATCTTGTGGTGAGAGCTCCCATTTGATCTGCCATGGATGTATAGGGTAGACAAGAAAGAAATCTTTGTAGTTTTATGCCACTGAAATTTTGGGTTTTTTAAATGACTGCAGCATAGTCTAACTATCCTGACTGATACACAAATACATACATATACTCATCTATATCCATGTATTCTTTTTCTTGAACTTTAAATATATACTTTTTACCTACTTCTGAATAAAGATCTTTTTCTAGTTAGCTAGCTTCATATTCTTTTTAATGTTGCAAACAAGAGATCAGAAACCCAAATTCTGGCCTAAGAGAAAGAGAAATGTTTTTGTTTAGATGCCTGAACTAGACAGGTAAGTCTTACATCATCACTGGGTCCCTAGTAAATCATATGGAACACCAAATAACTCCTGTGTCTGAGTATCATGTCTCAAGATATCAGAGCAGAACTGCCACATGCAGTTGCAAGGTTGTGCACTGATCAACTAATGGGAAGGACATTTTCACAGACCA
Organism: Camelus dromedarius; assembly: GCF_036321535.1. NCBI lineage: Eukaryota > Metazoa > Chordata > Mammalia > Artiodactyla > Camelidae > Camelus > Camelus dromedarius. The sequence continues at coordinate 20,477,692 of NC_087450.1, forward strand.
CAATGTAAATGGCTCTGCAAATCCTTTGATGGGCTCCTCTAGCAGAGGGTCTGTTTATAAGAAATTTTCAGGAGCAAGGGAGCAACTGTGCATTCTACCATCAACAGAATAACAGGTCATTCAGATGATGCCCTGGATGTTGCTGAAGTCCTCAAGGAAATTACAATGGGAAGACCTTTTACCATGTTGCGTCTTTGGTACAACTCAAGCAAAATGTGAGTGCCTGATATTTCCAGGCTCTCTGCCATTCTCATCTGCTGCTCAACCTTAGCTCCAGGGAAGTCTCTTGAATTTGTACTGAATTGTGTTTTGAAGGACTATGTTTTCTCATTTTTCCCTTTTTGTAGGCTGTGCCTTCTGGGTCTCTCCAATAGGGGGAGCTCAGTAGATTTCACCCAGCATCTGTCTCCTTTGCGCTTTTCTTTTCCCTTCAGTTCTTGCCCTGAATTACTTTCCTCTGCTAAGCCTTTGGTCCTGATTGGTGAGGGGTCTGCTCTAAGGTATAGTGGTGTTTTATTCCCGTTGAGCGTGGGTCAAACAGGGAAATGTACAGTCACATGTTGGTCCAGCTTTACATTCCAGCATGTGGCATAGAATGAATACTGTTAACTGCCAGAAAAATCCTTTGCTGCTGAATATTTTTTGCATCTGTAAATCATCCTCCTACTGCCTACCATGACAGTTATGCAAGTGACCTTTGGATTTCACAATTTTTAAAAAAATTTATGACATTGTAATCCACTCCATCCATGGAAATGCACCACACTGAGATTGCAAAATCAAAGAATAAGTAAAAAATAATCATCAATGAAAACTGTAAGAAAGTGACGGTATGAACTAAAAAACATTGTACTGTGATAGAAGGAACTCTAATCCCAGCTTTCCTACTAGACTATCTGTGTTATTTTGCACAGATGACTTAACTTCTGTGGGCCTCAGTTTTCCTATCTGTAAAATGTGAAAGGATCCTCTCTAGTTCTAGCATTTTACCATTCTGGAATGTGTTTCCAGGTGTGGTAATTTCTTAGGCTCCCTGGGAGATTCTTGTCATTGCTTCTGATAACCTTTTTGTTGGGCTGATTTTTATCTCCCCCTCAAAAAATTTATCCCAGCAATCTTGTGAAATGGCAAGGGCAGTGTTCTTTATTTCACAATTGAGACCTATTGAGATGTACTTTGTCCAAAATTATACAGGCCTGTCAGTGATGGAAGTGGGATCGGAACCTAGAAATCTAGACTCTCATACCCTAAATTAGACAAGAGGGAGTCGTCTCTCCTGTGCTATTACGAGAATTATTAATAATAACTCAGTTCAATCAGTACTAATTGAATGTATTTTACATGTTTAGTGGTGACCGAAGTGTGTTCCCCAGCCTCAAAGAACGTATAGTCTTGTGACGGTCAATTATATTAATAGATGTAGGAAGTGATGCGATAAAGGTATTTTTTTGACTTCCTCTTCCAATCAGGATGAAGTAATAGGGACAGGGTTTTACCCTCCCACTCAAACAGCTGTAAAATTGGGCAAAATATATGAAGTAATGGCTTTCAAGTCATTAGTGATAAGGCAATAAAGGATAGCATCCCTGAAATATGGGAAACAAATGAGATGAATCCTATGATCACTCCAGCTTATGTCTAAAAAGAGTTTCCACAGGTACAGGGAAGGAGAACCCAATGGGTCCCAGCAGCTTTTCTGAGTTTAGAGTATATACCTGGAAGTCTGGGGAGGCAAAGAAGCTAGAGTTCACAGGGTAGAGTAGCAGAATGGAGAGAGCTTCGTAGAGAAAAAGCTCCAGAGAGCTACTGGAGCATCCTATCACATTGTCAGTTGAGTGATTCTAATAAGTGCATGCATGTGAGGAAGCTACAGAAGGCTACAGAAAGGATCACCTGAAAGGACTAATAGAAATATATCTTTGACAATCATAGAAGGGCAGGAATAGTTTCTGTTTTCATCATTCTTAGTAGAAAACCACAAAAGTCACAAAACACTGAGGAGAATACTCAAAAGAGTTTTGGGTCAGTTTAGTGGAGAAAATTAGGCAAAGGTTAAATGTTGATCCCACCCAAGGAAACTTTTAAACAAATTAGATCTGAAAGAATCAAACTGTTTCCAAGCAACTTAACTGTATCATAGGAAAAAAAAAATCTCAAAATAGTTAAAAAGAATATTAAAAAAAATTCAGTACCCAATAAGGTAAAATTCATAATGTCTAGTAATCTGGTAAAAAAAAATTATAAGGCATGGCATGCAAAAGGCAGGAAAATATGACCCATAATGAAGAGAAAGATCTATTAATCAAAACCAACTAAAAAATTACACAAATAGAATTTATAGATAAGGACCCTAAAACAGTTATAACTGCTTTAAATTTATAAATTTAAGAAACTAGCATTACTATTGAGCATGTTAGGTAGAGCCATGGAAGATATATAAACTACAATGTCTGAGATGAAAGATATACTTGATAAGATGAACAACAGATTAAACATTGCAGAAGAAAACATCTGTGTACCTGAAGACATGATAAAACTACACAGAGTAAAACCGAGAGAGGAAAACAGACTGAAAAACAACAATTAAACAGAGTGCCTGTGAACTGTGAGACAACTCCATGTGGTTTAATGCATGTGTTAAGCATGTGTTTCCTTAAAAGGAAAGAGAGAGAAGCAGGACAGAAAAAAGAATTTGAAGAAACAATGGGTAAATTTTTCTGTTAGAAGTGAAAAACTTACTGGGAAGTGGAACTATATAGTTGTAAGGTAGCTTATATGTGAAGTGGTATCATATCACTCACAGGTGGATTGTGGTACGTTAAAGATGAGTAAGGTAAACTCTAAAGAAGCTACTAAAACAACAACAAATAGTTACAGCTAATAGGCCAAAAAGCAAATAAAATGGAATCATTAAAAATATTCAATTAATCCAAATAAGGTGGGAAAGGAGTATAAGGAAACAGATGGGACAAATAAAAAACCAAGGGCAGTAGATAGATTAAAATCTAGCCATATCATTAATCACAGTAAATGTAAATGGTCCAAAAAGTCTGATCAAAAGACAGAAATTGTCAGATTTGATAAAAAATCAAACCCATATCTATATTGTCTGTAAGAAATCCACTTTAAAGACACAAATAAGTCAAAAGTAATTACATGGAAAAGGTATATTATGCTGATACTAATCAAAAATAAAAAGCTCACAGAGAAAAAATGTGACAATGAATATATATATGTTCATGTATAACTGAAAAATTGTGCTCTACACTGGAATTTGACACATTGTAAAATGATTATAAATCAATAAAAAATGTTAAAAAAATTTCTACATGCCAAACAAATGCAAATTTTAGGAATAAAAAAGTAAAAAGCAAGAGTGGCTATTTTATTTATTTTATCAATTTTTTAAAAAATTCTTAAAAATATATTATTTTTCTTATTAAGTAATATTAGCTACTTATATATTATGGAAATAAAGCCTTTGTCGGTTTCACCATTTGCAAAAATTTTCTCCCATTCTGTAGGTTATCGTTTTGTTTTACTTATGGTTTCCTTTGCTGTGCAGAAGCCTGTAAGTTTAATTAGGTCCCATTTGTTTATTCTTGCTTTTATTTTTATTGCTTGGGTAGACTGCCCTAGGAGAATGTTTTTGAGATGTATGTGAGATAATGTTTGCCTTTTCTTCTAGGAGGTTTCTTGTCTTATGTTTAAGTCTTTGATCCATTTTCAGTTTATTTTTGTGTAATGTGTAAGAGAATGTTCTAGCTTCATATGACTTAATAAGAAAAAAACAAACAACCCAATCCAAAAATGGGCAGAAGATCTAAACAAGCAGTTCTCTAAGGAAGAAATACAAATGATCAATAGGCACATGAAAAAATGCTCAATATCACTAATTATCAGAGAAATGCAAATCAAAACTACAATGAGGTATTACCTCACACCAGTCAGAATGGCCATCATTCAACAGTCCACAAATGACAAATGCTGGAGAGGCTGTGGAGAAAAAGGAACACTCCTACACTGCTGGTGGGAACGCAGTTTGGTGCAGCCACTGTGGAAAACAGTATGAAGATTCCTTAAAAGACTAGGAGTAGACTTACCATATGACCCAGTAATCCTGCTCCTGGGCATATATCCAGAAGGAACCCTACTTCAAAAAGACACCTGTACCCCAGTGTTCATAGCAGCACTATTTACAATAGCCAACACATGGAAACAGACTAAATGTCCATTAACAAATGACTGTATCAAGAAGATGTGGTATATTTATACAATGGAATACTATTCAGCCATAAAAACTGACAACATAATGCCATTTGCAGCAACATGGATGTCCCTAGAGAATGTCATTCTAAGTGAAGTAAGCCAGAAAGAGAAAGAAAAATACCATATAAGATCACTCATATGTGGAATCTAAAAAACCCAAAAAACCCCCCAAAACCCCCATAAATACGAACAAACTCATAGACATAGACTACAAACTTGTGGTTGCCAAGGGGGAGGTGGGTGGGAAGGGATAGACTGGGAATTCAAAATTTGTAGATACTGACAGGCGTGTGTAGAATAGATAAACAAGATTATACTGTATAGCACAGGGAAATATATGCAAGATCTTGTGGTAGCTCACAGTGAAAAAAATGTGACTATGAAAATATGTATGTTCATGTATAACTGAAAAATTATGCTCTACACTGGAATTTGACACAACATTGTAAAATGACTATAACTCAATTAAAAATGTTGAAAGAAACGAAGAAAAAAATACTGTTTTTCATTAGTTAATATATTTACATAATACAAATTCAAAAGGCACAAAAAGATACTCAATGAATATTAAGCTCCCTTCTATCCCTGTTCCCTGGCTATTCTTTCCACCCTTTCAGAAACAACCAGAGTTACACTCTGTGTGTCCTTCCAGAGATATTGTTTGTATATGCAGACATTTCACCCACTTCAAACTTTGATGTACCTGGGACACTGTTCTTAGAGCCAATTTGAGCTCTACCAACTATGAGATCCAGGGTGAGGGGCTGAACCCCTCTGGCTTACAGTTTCTTCATCACAAGGAATCTGGACTAGAACTAGATGTTCAATATGATCTTTCTAACTTTAGCACTGGGTTCTCCTCCAGGAGAGGATGTTTTAATATCAGACAAAGTAGATTTCTGAAGAAAGAATATTACTGAGAATAAAGCATGTCATTTCATACTGATAAAAGCATGTCATTTCATACTGATAAAAATGCCAATTCTTCACTGTCACAATTCTAAACATATGAGAAGCAAAAACTGAGAAAACTGTAAGAACAAACAGATACACAATTATAGTCAGAAATTTCAAAACCTGTCCCCCAGTACTTCATGGAACAAATGGACAGAGAAATCAGTAAGGACAGAGGAGAATTAGATCACACTATAAACCAGCTTGTTCTAATTGACATTTGTAGGTCACACAACCCCACAATCACAGAATACACATTCTTTTTAAGTTCACATGGAATATGTTTTACCCACATAGGCCATATTCTGGGCCATAAAACAAGCCTCAATGAATTTAATAGGATTCAAATCAAAGTATGTTCTCTGCCTATAAGGGAAGTAAATTAGAACTAAATAAAATAATGTTATTTTGAAAATCCCCAAATATTTGAAAATTAAATAGTACTTAGAAAAGTACCCAATGGGCCAAAGCAGTAATCAAAATGGAAATTAAATATATTTTTTTATTGAAGTATAGTCAGTTTACAATGTTGTGTTAATTTCTGGTGTGGAGCATAATGTTTCAGTCATACGTATACATACATATATTCCTTTTCATATTCTTTTTCATTATAGGTTACTACAAGATACTGAATGTACTTCCCTGTGCTATACAGTATATACTTGTTGTTTATTTTGTATATAGTAATTCGTATCTGCAAATCTTGAACTCTCAGTTTATCCCTTCCCACCCCTTTCCCCGCTGGTAACCATAAGTTTGTTTTCTATGTCTGTGAATCTGTTTCTGTTTTGTAAATAATTTCCTTTGTGTCTTTTTTTTTTTTTTTTTTTTGGATTCCATGTATAAGTGATATCATATGGTATTTTTCTTTCTCTTTCTGGCTTACTTCACTTAGAATGATGATCTCCAGTTACATCCATATTACTGCAAATAGCATTATTTTATTCTTTTTTATGGCTAAATAGTATTCTATTGTTAAATATACATACCACAACTTCTTTATCCAATTGTCTGTCAATGGACATTTAGGTTGTTTCCATGTCTTAGCTATTGTAAATAGTGCTGCTATGAACATTGGGGTGCATGTATCTTTTCAAATTAGAGTTCTCTCTGGATATATGCCTAGGAGTGGGATTGCTGGATCATATGGTAAGTCTTATTTTTAGCTTTTTTAGGAATCTCCTTCTGTTTTCCATAATGACTGCAGCAATCTACATTCCCATCAACAGTGTAGGAGGGTTCCTTTTTCTCCACACCCTCTACAACATTTATCATTTGTGGACTTTTGAATGATGGCCATTCTGACTGGTGTAAGGTAATACCTCATTGTAGTTTTGATTTCCATTTCTCTGATAATTAGTGATACTGAGCATTTTTTTATGTGCCTATTGACCATTTGTATGTCTTCATTGGAGAATTGCTTGTTTAGGTCTTCTGCCCATTTTTGGATTGTATTGTTTGTTTTTTGTTATTAAGTTGTGTGAGCTGTTTATATATTCTGGAAATTAAGCCCTTGTCAGTCATATCATTTGCAAATATTTTCTCCCATTCCATAGGTTGTTGTTTTGTTTTACTTACAGTTTCTTTTGCTGTGCAAACGCTTATGTCTAATTAGGTCACATTTGTTATTTTTGCTTTTATTTCTATTGCCTGGGTAGACTGCGCTAGGAGAACATTGCTAAGATATGACAGAAAATGTTTTGCCTGTTTTCTTCTAGGAGGTTTATAGTGTCTTGTCTAATGTTTAAGTCTTTAAGCCATTTTGAGTTTGTTTTTGTATATGGTGTGAAGGAGAGTTCTAATTTCATTGATTTATGTGCGGCTGTCTGGTTTTTCCAACACCACTTGCTGAAGAGACTGTCTTTTCTCCATTGTATATTCTTGCCTCCTTTGTTGAAGATTAATTGACCTTAAGTCTGTGGGTTTATTTCTGAGCTCTTGTTCTGTACCATTGATCCGTATATGTGTTTTTGTGCCAATACCACTCTGTAAAATGTATTTTGAACTGAGAAAAAATGAAAAACTATACATCACAATTTGTGAGAAGCAGCTAACATAGTCTTAAAAGGGAACCTATAGTATTAAATGCCTATATTAGAAAAGAAAAAAAGATTACAAACCAATGACCTCATCTTCCACCTTGACAAAAAGAGAATGGACAAGTGAAATGCAAAATAAGGAGAAGAAAGGAGTATTAAACATCATAATGGAAATCAATTTAAAAGATAACATAAAAATAATACAGAAAAATCAATGAAATCAAAAGCTGATTCTTTGAGAAGATCGGTAAGATTGATAAATCTCTTGTAAGACTGACTAGGGGGAAAAGAGAGAAGACACAAATAACCAGTATCTGGAATGAGAGAGGTAATATCACTATGGATTTTACAGATATTTAAAGGGTAATAGAGGAGAACTTTATGCCAATATATTCTGCAACTTATATTAAAAGAACAAATTTCTTGAAAGATATAAACTACCAAAGATCATTCAAGAAGAAGTAGATAACCTTAATAATCCTATATAAAAGAAATTGAATTTATAGTTTAAAACCTTCTAATGAAGAAAATCAGGGCTGGAGGGCTTCATGAAGAAATTCTACTGAACACTTAAGGGAAAAAATAATAGGAATTATATACAAACTTTTCCGGAAAATCGAAGAGAAGAAAATACTCTTCAACTCAGTCTATGAGACAGCATGACAGTGATACAATAACCAGACAAAAACATTATAAGAAAATAAAACTATAGACAAGTGTTCTTCATGATTATAGGTACAAAATTCTTATCAAAGTTTTAGCAGTCAAATCCAATCATGCATAAAAGGATAATATATCATGACCAAGCAGTGTTTATCTCAGGAATGCAATGTTGAATTAACATTCTAAAGTTAAGCAACTGAATTCACCAGTCAGTTTAAATATAAAAAATTTTAAATGATATGATCATCTCAATAGATACAAAACAGAACAAATCCAAAATGTTTTGACAAAATTCAACTCCATTTCTGATATAAGCACCCAGTATACCAAGAATGTAAGTAAACTTCCTGACAATAATGGGAACCTGTGAAAACCTACAGCTAACATCATATTTAAGGGTAACAGACTGAATGCTTTTCCCTAAGCTCAAGAACTAGACAAAGATTTCTATCATCTATTAACATTTTTTGGAGGGTCTAGGCAGTACGCTATAGTAAGAAAAAGAAAAAAGACCTCCAAAGAAGACAGGAAGAAGTAAAACTATATTTGTGCATGGCATAACTTCCTATGTAGAAAAATCCCATAAAACTACAGAAAAGCTACTAGAACTAATAAATGAATTTACCAAAGCTTTAGGATAAAAGATGAATATACACAATTCAATTACATTTCTCTGTACTAGCAACAAATCATGAGGGATTGAAGTAAAAAATTATAATAGCATTAAAAATATGAAATACTATGGATGTATATGATAAAAGTTGTGCAAGACCTGTACTCTAAAAGCTACAAAACAATGCTAAGAGAAGTTAAGAAAGAAATTAAGGAGGACACAAGTAACTGGAGAGATGTCCCATGATTATGGATCAAAAGATTCAGTACTGTTAAGATTCTTTTTCAGTGATCTATCTATAAGTCCAATCAAAATCCTAATGGACCTTTCATTTGGGGGGGGGGGTTGGAAATTGACAAGCTGATTCTCAAGTTTATATAGAAATGCAGATTAGCTAGAATACTCCCCAAAAAAACCTTGAAAAAGAAGAACAATGTTGGAAGATTTATTATAAAGCTACAATAATCAAGATAGTGTGGTATTGTCATAAAGATAAACGGGTAGGTCATTGGAACAGAATAGAGTTGAGAAACACACACACATGTCGATTGAATTTTTTTTTTTTTGACAAAGATTCAAAGACAATCCAGTAGTAAGAGAATATTCTTTTCTATAAATATGCTGGGACAATTGTATATCCATATGAAAAAACAAAGACAAAAAGAATTTCAGCCCACACTTTACACTATATACAAAAATTTGCTCAAAATGGGTCATAGACCTAAATATAAAACCTCTTTACAAGAAAACCTAGAAGAAAGCATAGCAGGACATCTTTTGACCTAGGATTAGGCAAGGATTTCTTAGATATGACTAATGTGAATCAAAAGCATGATTCATGAAAGAAAAAAATTGACAAATTGGATTTAATAAAAATTAAGAATGTCTGCTGTTCAAAAGTCACTCTTAAGGATAATGAAAAGAAAAATTATAGATAGGGAGAAAATATTTGTAAATCAGACATCTGATAAAGGAACTTGGATCCAGAATATTTAAAGAACCTCAACATTCATCTATATGAAAATAACCCTTCTCCCCTTGGGTAAAAGATTTAAATAGACATTTTATCAAATATATATATGTATATATATATATATATATATATATAACCAATTAAGTCCATCTTACTGGTCAACATTGTTAGTTACAAAGGAGATGCAAATTAAAACTACAATGAGTTACCATTGTATATCTAAAAGAACGTCTAAAATAAAAGTTACTGATCATATTGAGTGTTGGCATGATAGGTAGCAGCTGGAACTCTCATATGGTGCTGATAGAAATGTAAAATGATAAAACAGGTTTGAAAACAGTTTGGCAGTTTCTTGAAATATTAAACATACATCTACCAGTTGATCCATACGTTCTACTTCTAGGTGTTTATCCAAGAGAAATGAAAGCATGTGCTCATGTAAAGACTTGTCAAAGAATGTTCATAGCATCTCTTTTTGTTTTGTAATTGCCAAAAAATCTAAATGACTAAAATGTCCATCAGTAGTTGAATGGATAAATAAATTGTGGTATATCCATACAATGGACTGTTACTCAGGAATAAAAATAAACTGTTGAGACCTGCAATGTGGATGAATCTCAAAATAATTATTCTGAGTGAAAGAAGCCAGATAAAAAAGAGGACATACTGTATGATTCCATTTATAAAAAATTATAGAAATTTCAAACTAATCTATACTGATAGAAAGAAGATCAGTGTTTAACTAGGAATGAGGTGAAGGTGGGGAGAGGTAGGAGAGTGGGATTATCAAGGGGCATGAGAACACTATCTTGATTGTTGTGATGGTTTCATGAGTATATATGTCAACATTTATACACTTTAAACATGTAGAGTTTATTGTATGTCAGTTATACTTCAATAAAGCTGTTAAGAAACAACAGAAATATATTAAAGCAGCTTATATTTCTTAACGAAATAAATTGTATATCCAGAATCAAATAGTCATATATTTGTAAATTAAAATTGACACTCATTCAAATAAAAGGGATGCTCAGGGTTCTGTGGGGGTCTAGAAAATCACAGCATATAACTGACAGTCTATCCTTACATTATATCATGCTGATAATTAGACAGGCAAGAATGCATTTGCTATAGGAAGTCCCTACCGAACTCAAAGACGTTCTGATTCTGATGGTCTGGATTGGATGAGACAAGGAATCTGCATTTTTCATGAGCCCTTTAGGTGATTAAGATGCAGATGAGTCATGGGCCACACTAGAGAGATATTGGTAAAAATCTCAACAATAGCAAAATGTCCTGCCTCTCTTTTCAAACTTGGCTTGTATTTGGTTCTCTTGGTTGAGGTCCACCTGGCTTAATCCTGTAGTATCTTCTTACTGGGTGAGACCTAGCTGCCCACCTTTGGACAAAAAAAATCAATGCTTAGAAATACAGTTACAACATTAGGTCTGGGAATAACCCCAGCAGTGTAATTACAGTCATAAAAACAACCTCTTAGTCACGTAGCCCTGGCCATCCCCAAGGAGCATCCATCCCTCTTGGACCATTTCAGACAAGTGAAGGCTGGGCTTTTGGGGCCCCAGGGCAGGGAGGCTCTCAGGCCTTGCTTACTTACTGGCTCTGGTGCCAGCGACTCTTAGCCAGTTCTTTGAGTTTCACATACTTCCTCCTGCAGTTGCCCTTGAGGGCTGTGACTTTTGCAAGTTGCTTAATAGGTCAAGTCACTCTTCTATTTAAAATCTTTCGGAAACTTTCCATGGCTGGTAGGATAAAAGCCAAACTCCTGACCTTGGTCTACAGCCTCTGCATGATCTCCACCCTGACTGCCCCTCCTACCAAGCACCAGTCAACCCTGGCCTTGGCTCCTGGTACTTAAAAACACCAAGAAGTCCTTTCCTACCTCAGGCTTTTCATGTGCACTTCCCTCTTCCTAAAAACTTCCTTTGGCTGCTATATGGCTGGTTCCTCTCATGCTTTACACTTAATCAAGATGTCACCTCCTGTGGGAGACCTGCCCTGACCACCCTCTCTGGAGATGGCGCTCTTCTCTCCCCAGTTATTCTTTGTCCCATTTCTTATCACAGGTTGTATGTATTTTGTTCAACTTTTTATGTTTTCTCCACTAGAATGTGAGCTCTATTAAGGTAGAGTGATGTCTGCTTTGCTCACTGTGCATCATCATTATTGGTTGAATAATGAATTACTTCAAGATCCCCCAGTTTTTACAAATACTGTATCAATGGGCTACATAGAGTTTTTTCCAGCTGAAGGTCTTGGGCACCAGTATTTTCAACACTGTTACTGAAATCTCTCTGTTTATTGAGTGACAACTCCCCTGCTCCCCAGTGCCCTCTCCCAGAAAAAGAACTGCTTTCAAGCACAACAGAAAAGAGGAAAGCATTCAGGGCAGATAGAGGATAGCAGATACACATTTGCTACCAAACAGTCTTCCTTGTTGTGTTCACTCAGGAGTCAATTCCCATTGCGGGAAAATGGTTCAGAAATGGATTTCAGGGTTTACTTGAGTTCTGTCCTGGCCTTAGTCTTTTCTGGTCTTATTTTTGATAGGACCCCAAGCAGGACTGGGCTCCTGGCAGTCTGGCTGGGTTGGGTCATGGCTAGATGACCTATGACTTACTGGCTTTTCCAAGAAGACAGGAAATGAGTGATTGTTCTTGCTCTTGGAGAGCACCATATTTGAGTGCAAGTTCTGAAGCCTGAAAGGTGGGTCATGGGCATGAATTTTTCTCCTTTAATTACTGAGTTTGATGTTTGAAATTAATGAAGGCAGAAGCCTAATGGCAAGTGTCACTATGTTCCACAGGAAGCTCTGATCCTGGGTGGTGAAAAGCTGAGCTTCCTTGAAGGAGATGGGCTTCCTTTATGAAATCTCTTGGACTCTATACCTTTTCTCTCAAAACATTTCAATTTACTTCCATTTGTTTTTGCTCTGTGTTTTATTTGTTGTTGTTTTTGTTGTTCCTTCTCCTTTCTCTCTTCAATTCCATTTTTCCTAGATTTTTCCCCCCTTCATATCTAGCTCTCTTTTTTAGTTTCTCTGTCTCTGTCTCTTTCCTCTCTGTCTCCATGACTTACTTCATGTCCTTTTCATCTTTCTTCCCCTTCTTCCTTCCCTTGTCTTCATTTAAGATGATCCTTGAAGCCAAGAACATTCTTTTTCTCATCACTTTGAACCTAGTTCGATGGTAACTGACTATATTAATGCCTACATGTATCTATTTGAAATGATACACTTTCCTGGTTAATTGAATATTTTTATCATTGTGAAATTTCCCTCTTTATCTCAATGAATGATTTTTGCCTTAAATTCTACTTTGATATTAATTTAGCTATACCAGCTTTATTTTGGTTATTATTTGCATGGTATTTCTTTTTATATCTTTTCAACCTTTTTGTATGATTATATTCAATGAGTGTCACTTATAGGCAATATTTTTGGGTTTGGAGTTTTTATCCTGTCTGGTAATCTTTCTCTTTTAATTGAAGCATTTTGTACATTTGACTTATAATGTATTTATGGATATATTTGGGTTTAAATCTACACTCTTATATTTGTTTTATATTTATCTCACTGATAATATTTCATGTTGTCTCCTTTCTTACTTTCTTTTGGATTATTTCTTTATTATTTCAGTTTCTATTTCTATTAGCTTGTTACATTTTTATAATTATTATAGTTATATTTTTGGTAATAATTATAGTAGTTAAGAAATTTCCACATACATGCTTGACACAACAAGTGTAAAATGAGAATGTTCATTACTTACTGATTAAAACAAAGATCCTAGAATACTGTTACCCTTTTGACTTCTTTGCTATTATGATTATGAATTTTAATTTTAAATCTTACAAAGCAAAATTATTAATATTTTATATGGTAACTGTTCATTTACCATATCCACATATTTTCAGTTCCTGTTACTATTCATTTCTTCCTGCATCTCTAAGTTTTCATCTGGGATCATTCTCTTTCTGTGTATAGACATTTCCATTAGTTCAAATCTACTGAAAAATCTCTCAGTTTTTGTTTGAAAAATGTCTTGATTTCACTGACATTTTTTCAAGGATATTTTAGCTGGGTATGGGATTTTAGGATGAAGTTATTTTCTTAGAACTTTTAAGATATTTTACATTGTTGTCAGACTTGTGCTGCCTCCGATGGGAAGTCAGATTTGTGAGTTCTGTTGTTGCTTCTGTAATTTTTCTTGTTTTGATTCAAAGACCCTTCCTTTTTGTTAGTCATCAGTTTTTTTTCCCTGATGAGTAGGTAAGATGTTTTTAAAAAATTATTTGGTATTTATCCTGATTGATAGTCATAGTAAGTGCTTCTTGAATTTGTGCTTTTTTGTGTTTAAGCAGTTTTGGAAAATGCTTCTAAATATTGCTCTTCCTCCATTTTCTCTCTCTCTTTTCTTTCTGTGACAAGAGTTATATTACTTAGACCATTTATTCTTATGCAGCAAGTCTTGATTTGTTGTATGCTCTTTTCTCTGTTTTCCATTCTTTTTTCTTTCAGTGCTTTGCTCTGGACATCTTCTGAATTATTTTCTCGTTGGCCAATTAACTTTTCAGTTATATTTAATCTGTTGTGAAAACCTTCCATTGAGTTAGAAGTTGTAGTTATTGTAATTTTAGTATTGTATTTTTCAGTGTATTTATTTCTGTTTTTTTAAGGTAGTTTCCAGTTGATTATTAGAATTTTCCATTTTGGCTTTAAATTCCTTGAATATATTAAGCATAGTTACTTTAAAGTCTGTGTCTGATAACTATTTTCTGGGTCTTATTGTATGCCTGGTTTTTAATTGAGTACCAGGTATTGCATATGAAAAAAAAAGACAGATAATTTGAGGCTTAGCATAAAGGTGTCTTACTCTAAAGAGAATTTAATTGATTTCTTACTGGAAGCTAATGGCCCTTAGACAAATATTATATGATGTCACTTATATGTGGCATCAAAAAAAAAAGATAAAAATTTTATTTACAAACAAGAAATAGAGTCATGGACATAGAAAACAAACTGTGGTTACCAGGGGGAAATGGGGGGGAGAGATAGATTAGAAGTTTGGAATTAACAGATACACATTGCTATATATAAAATAAATAAATAACAAGGGCTCACTGTATAGCACAAGGAACTATATTCAATTTCTTGTAATGAGCTGTAATGGAAAATAATCTGAAAAAATATGTATACATGCATGTCTATGTATAACTGAATGGGTTTGCTGTACACCTGAAACTAACATCGTAAATCGACTACACTTCAGTAAAAAAATAAGAAAAAAAAAAAAAAGAAAGAAATCCAAGATCACTTTAATCTAATCAGGGTGGGTGGCTTAAATATAGCTCCTGGTCCCTGTGAGGACTCTTTTATTTTTGACTCAACCTTACTCCTAGGCTAAGGTCCTATCCTTTTCATATCCCAACCCAAAACTTAGAGATTTGCTAGCGCCTCCATCTTGGTGGGTCCTGACTCAAATTTTTTTCCCATCTACAAGACAGTGTATGGAAAAGTTTGTTAAGCTTTACACTTCTCAGTCACCTGTACTGGGGTTGGCTAAGCCCCCTAGAGTCTGAGTAAAAGTAAGATCAAATGCCAGACTGACTTTTCTGGGTTTCCATTTATTTTTCAGACTGGGTCCTATAATTCTTCCCTGTCGTGGAATATCTCCAGTGCCAGATAACTTTTAGCTGTTGCCCAGACTTTCTGGTTGTTCTCTGCATGAAGGTTTGTTCAAATTCCCTAGTCTGCCAGTATAAGCAGGCACTGCTATTATGTTGCTGTGTCATCCTGGACAAACCATTTCCCACCTCTGGACCTCAGTTTTCACATCTATGTGATAAGAGGATTAGACTGGAAGACCTTCCCAATCCATCTCTCAGCCAGTAGCAACATCGTTCTTGATCTGTCGTCTGTACGCATCAGACCTGTGGTTAGACTGTCAGTTTTTATAGGGAAGGCTTAGTTCCTCCTACATAGTGCTGGAATCCTGCCCCACCTGGTCAAAGTAACTAGAAAGGCTTTGGAATGATGGCAATGAGCATGTTTGCTACTTTTGAGAGACTGAAAAAACACATACTGTAATGCTAGAATACAGCTAGCCTGCAATAAGTACCCTACTATCCATATTGATGTGAAATGTAGGCAGG
Source organism: Camelus dromedarius (assembly GCF_036321535.1). Taxonomy (NCBI): domain Eukaryota; kingdom Metazoa; phylum Chordata; class Mammalia; order Artiodactyla; family Camelidae; genus Camelus; species Camelus dromedarius. The sequence goes on from NC_087450.1 coordinate 20,493,374, forward strand.
GATATTTCATTTTTCTCTCAACCCAGAAATAGGAAGGATTCCCCAAGGCTATTTATCACAGTCAGGAGGGAGATAAATAAAGAACGAGGATGTTGTTAATTTACTCAAACTCCAAACTTGAAGTCCCTTTGATGGAGCAAAGGCACTGAGAGAGCCCTGATGTAAGATTTCTGGTGAACCATCTGGAGGGTCTGCCACTCATCTTAGTCTACATGAGCTTGCACACACATACCACACACACAGACACACACACACCCCCAAACATGTGTGCCTAATGATGACCACATTACAAATGGACACATCTGGTGGAGTTTCCAATAGGAATTTCAAAGCACTATCACTTTCATTATAAAGGGATAATTTAGATACATTTTGCCTCCGGTTCTTCATTTTGAAAGTGCTTAGAACATCATTGATTTTTAATAGACCTTTATAGAGTCCCAGCTCTGAGAAAAAAGTTCTTGCAGTGATACGTTAGCTCCCTGTAGGTTAAGAGCACAGAATCTGGGGCCAAATTGCCTGGGTTCAAATTCTGCCTCCTCCAAATACAGGCAGTCAAACCTGGACAAATTTGTTAAATTTCCTTTTCCCTCGTTTCCCTCATTTACAAAATGAAGATAATGAATAGTACGTGCTTCCTAGGGCTGCTGTGAGGATTAAATGAATTTCTCCATGTGAAGTGTGTGGAAGGGTGAGCTGTTCATTGCGATAACTGATGTGTTAACCCTCTGTGCTTACATCGCTGAGTGTGCAAACCATAAAGGCACACAGGCAAGAGGTGAAATGAACTGGGTAGAGCACTGGATTCTGGGTCATGAGACCCTCTTCTGTGTTAGGGTGATTGTTGGATTAACTTCCAAAATGTTTGGACCTCAGTTCAGCCTTCAAACCTTTCCTGTAAAATAGGACAATAACACTCTCACCTGCCTTTCAGGGTGGATCTCAGATGAAGGGATGGATGTAGACATCTTTTGCAGAAGCACTAAGTGCTATATAAATGTGAGGGACCGTCACAGAAGGTGATGGAAGAGCCATGATCCTCTGTAGGGACGAATGAAATGTAGAGGCTACAGGAGAGTTGGGAGGAGGGGAGTGGTTCCAATGTTTTACTTTAGTTTCCAAGCTTATTCTGTTTCTGCATGAGTCCACTTTCAGCATTTCTAGCACAGGAACTATCCTGCTGGGCTGTCCATGGAAGGGATATTGATGGTGCCTTTAGGGTCAGCCTTGTATTCCATTTCTCTTCTGTCAAGATCTTGTCCTGGAGACTCTGAACTTGGTATCTGGCAGTGTATCCATTTGCCCTAGCAAGGAAATCCTAGGCCCTTACTCCCAGGGGTGAGCAGGAGGATTAAAAGCCCCTCTGGGGTGATGATGTGGAACAGTAACCTGGCATGGGGAGGACCAGGTATTGGGTGCCAGACTGGTTGTGGTCAGAGCCCTGAGATGGGCACAAAGGAAAGGTCAGGATAAGTGGTGTATTAGTTTTATGTGGTTGCTGTAACACATTACCACATAGACAATTCTCTTATAGTTCTAGAGGCCAGAAGTCTCAAATCACCATCACTGGGCCTAAATCAAGATGTCAGCAGGCTCATGCTCCCACCAAGCGATTTAGGGATGAATCCGTTCCTTGCCTCTTCCAGCTTCTGGTGGCTATGGGAAGTCCTCGCTAGTGCCCACATCACTGCAGTCCCTGCCTCCATGGTCACATTGCCTTCTCCTCTTCTGCCTTTCTTCTGCCTCTTTCTTAGAAGGACACTTATGACGGCATATAGGGCCCACACACATAATCCAGGGTAACGTCCTCATCTCATGATTCTTAGTCATCATCTGCAAAGATACATTTCCCAAAAAAGGTAACATTTCTAGATTACAGGAACTAAAATGAGGGTATCTTTCAGGGGACCATTGCATAGCCTGTCAGAGGTGGTAAGGCAGGAAATGCAGAGCACAGGCCCACACAGGGGATGCCCGAATGAAGGCATTAGGAATCAGGGGACTTGTCCCAGTGGGGCGGAAGAAATTAGACAAAACGGGAAAGAAAGGTATCTGAGGGGTAATAAAGAAATCTTTACAACTGCCTGAATTACAGTAGACAATGAATGAAATAACTATATTCACTGAACACCTATTAAGTGACAGGTACTTTTCTAAGGGGCAGAAAAGAAAGTAGCATGAAGTTTGCATTTGTTAAGTGAATGAATGAGTAAATGAATGAATAACTGAGGACATCCTTTGCTTAGCAAGGATGGTCTTTTTTTTTTTTTTTTTAAGATCAGATACCAAGACCATCAAGAAGAGCTGAACAAGGGTGTGCAATTGGAAATCAGAGCGAGTACTCTGGCTGGAGTAGGGAGTGTAGAGCCAGAGGAGGGGAAGGGATTATTTAACTGAGTGTTTCTCTGCCCTGGCTGCACCTTGATCACCTGGCGAGCTCTTATCCTGGTCCAGGCCAACCCCTAGAGATGCTGATTCAGTTGGTCAGCGTAGTTTGGGAATCGAAGTGGTGTAAGCTCCGGTGATACTAATGTGCAGCCAGGGGTGAAAACCAGAGTTAACTACTCTATGTATGATTTGGAGTCAGACCTGGCTGCAAAACCAGGCTCTGTGAGTTACTTCATGCTGTCTGATCTTGAGCATGTATATAACTTCTCTGAGTCTCCATCTACTCATCTATAAATTGGGGATAACAATACTTACCTTATACATCTCTCTAAGGATTAAAATAGAAAATATTTGCAAAGTGCTGACCATGATATCTGGAACATGGTGAATACTCAAATGTTACTATCTTTGCAACCTTTCACTAAGGTAGGGATTATTGTGCCCGTTTAATGGATTTGGGAATTGAGGCTTAGACACATAGGTTAACTTGTTCAGAGCCACAGTGTTAACCAGTTGGTACCTAATTCTACCCATTGTTTGTGAAATGGGACATTAAAACCCAACCACTCCACTCTCGTCCCTTTGACCCTCTGTGGCTGTGCATGAGCTAGCCACTGCTCATCTGTTAAGACTCTGATGTCCCCTCAGTACCTAGGGATTTAGGGCAGGAGAGAAGCCTACCCCACCTTCCCTCTTGGCCCCATCTCTTGCCCTGAGATACAGTAGGCATAAGATCCCTGTAGGCTAAATAATTGCCTCTCAAAGATAGTTCCTAATTTCCGGAACCTGCGAACACTACCTTATATGGCAAAGTCTTTGCAGAAGTGATTAAATAAAGGATTTTGAGATTAGAAGCTTATTCTGGATTATGCAGTTGGGGAGCACTAAACACTATCACAAATGTCCTTATAAGAAAGAGGCAGAGAGAAATGTGACACATACATAGAGAACACGAGGTGACTGTGGAGGCAGAGATTGGAGTGATGTGGCCACAAGCCAAGGAATGCCCTCAGCCACCAGAAACTGGAAGAATGGATTCTTTCCCAGTCTCTCTGAAGGGAGTTTTGGCCCCATGTTACTGGTTTTGGACTCTAGATCTGTGAAAGAGTAAATTTCTTTTGCTTTAAGCTACCCAATATGTGGTAATTGGTTACAACAGCCACAGGAAACTAATACCAGAGGTTCTCTCAGGACACCCCAGTCCTCTTTGTGGGGGTACCTTCAGGTCATAGCAAACCCCATGGTTTGCCTCTCCTTTGGGTGACTGATCACTGACTCCTACTGCTGGGCCATCTAGCAGAGCCCTAGGGAACCTCGTACACCTGTAGCGTGGGGCAGTGGGCAGAGTTCACCTCATCACTGCACCCCGGTCCTTTCCTACCACTTCTGGTCAGGAGTGGATGTGAGTCCTCTCCTTGACTCTGCTGCTGGAGAGAGACAGCATGTCCAGGAGGGAGGGTGGGGGCACAGAGCCAAAGAGGCAACAGCCATCCATTCCCTGCCTCCTTTTTTGACATTGAGGGTATCCAGGTCAGTTTACCCCCATCTTCCCAGCCCTGTTGCTCAAGGGCAAGGGCTTTCTGGAACAATTTTACTCAGTGCACTGGGAACAAAGGAGAAACCAAATGCCTTGCTTGGGAGCGACCCATATGGAGGAGGCAAGGCTAGGCCCACTGACAGGATAATTGCTTAAATATCTGCTTTAAGTATAAAGGCAGACTCTACCTCCAGCTGGAGTTCAGGTTCCCATAGGTCATGAAAACAAAGAGGGGAATGGGAAAATTAAAGAGGAATAGAAATGGAAATGATTAGGAAAGATTGCCACTACTTACAGTGGGGGAAGGTGGGGCGCTGGGAATTAACCCTTTTGGGATTGTGCAAGTAGGGTGTGGGCTCCCAGCTCTCGGCTTTCCTTCCAGGATGGGAAAGCTGAACGCCTGAGTGCACGGGTGAAACGCTCTGCTCCAGGGCAACTCTCCAAGGATCCAGAGAAGAGGCTGGTGGGGCTTGTCCAGGTGCTGGGCTATGGGCAGTGTGAGTTGGTGATGACTTTGGCGGGGCTGAGTTTGTGAGCAGCACATTCAGTTGTCCTCATACTTTATCAGAATCTTTCCTTCTCCCTCTGCTACTTGAGTCCGTCTTATCGCCTGGCTGGGGATGCCTCCTTCTGCTTCATGTTTCTGCTGAGCCAGCACTCTGGCACTCCTTTGGTCGGGATGGGCACTCTCTGCACTCACTCTCATAGCATCCTCTGTTTCTTCTTTGCAGTCTTCTGTATGTTGGTAATTGTTAAATTAATTGTAATGATCTTATCTCCTCAATTCTAAGAAGCACACGTTTTCACATTTTAACATTCCTGGAATTAGGGCCTGCCTTACAATCAATGGGCATATTTAATGGGTGTATTAGACATGGTTCCCCAGAGAAATAGAGCCAATAGGATGTGTGCTTATCAAAATGTGTGTGTGTGTGTGTGTGTGTGTGTATATGTATATATATATCTCATATATCCTATCTATATAGTTATAGCCTATCTGTCTCTATCTCTGTATCTATGGATATAAAGAGAGATTTTAAGGAATTGGCTCATGGGATTGTGGGAGCTGGCAAGTCTTAAGATTTATGGGGTAGAACAGCAGACTGGAAACTTGGGCAGGATTTCTGTGTTGCAGTCTTGAGACACCATTCCTTTTACTTTGGGAAACCTTAGTTTTCACTCTTAATGCCTTCAACTCATTGGGTCCACCTATATTATGGAGGATATTCTGCTTTACTTAGAGTCAACTGATGGAAAATACTAATCACATCTAACAATTATTTTCACTGCAACATCCAGACTAGTGTTTGACCAAACAACTGGGCACCATAGCCTAGCCAAGATGACACATAGAATTCACCACTACAGTGGAATAGTCATTGGTTTGTTTGTTTATTTTCATTCATTCATTCCCTCCTCCAAAAAGTCGACCATAGAAATGTGTACAGTCCTGGTGAATGCCTTAAGCATTGGGCTATGATGGCATTTGTTTTGATCTGCCTTCCAGTAGGCTATGGGCTTGATGAAGGCAGGGGTCATACTTGTTTGTTCACCACAGCATCCTCAGTGCAGAATGCTGGCACATAGTGGATGCCCAGTATTGGTTAACTCCCTTGACTGGCTGCTTGGCTAAGCAGTAAATGTTTGGATTCAGGTGCGCCTTTGACTTTAAATTTCCTCTCTTTGGGAGTGTCAAAGGGCCTTTCTCCACTTCCTTTTCCCTTTTGTGCAGGCTGCATGTTCCTTTTCTTCTCTCCATCTCCCTGTCTTTCTGGCTCCTTGTCCCCCATCTCTTTTATTTGGCTAATGCTCTGTGCCTAATCATGTTAGCCAGCACTGGCATTATAGAGATGTTTGCAATCCAACCCAGGTCTGATTATGAGCTTCAGCAGCCTGAGGCTACTTCAAGAATGTGTTGATTGGTAGGGGGTGGGGAGCCCCCAGAGGGGGCCAGCATATTTGGCTGATGGGGCCGCCCACATGTGTGTCTGGGCACCGCAAGAGAGCCTGGGCTGGTTGGGTTTTGGTTCTCCCCTTGATCAGGCTCCTGGTGGGGTATTTATCCTGGCTGGGTGTCTAAGCCCTTCCTGATTGTATTAAGCCTCATGAAAGTGAGGCCCAAAACAATCCGGCTAGTGTGGCTAGTGCTGTAACCACAGCAAAGTGTGCTCCATATTTCTTGCCATTCTCTGTTTGAGCTCATTTCAACTTTCTCCCAACACTGGGAGTATAAAGAAACTGCCACGTGTTTCTCTGGTTTGCAAGCATTACCTCATTTCCCTAGTCTAGGATATTAATTCAGAAATATTTATTAAGTGATTTCAGGATTTGGGGCAATTTTGAAAGCATTCAGTTCAAATTCCAAGAAGGATGGCATAGGTTTAAAGGAAATTAGCTACCTCTCCCCTTCTCTTTATTTTCTCAAAACACCCTGTATTTTCCTTCAGAGCATTTTGCTTTCTTGTCATTGTTCCCTGAATTATTCACAATCATTCCCTCAATGTCTGTCTACTCTACCAGACTGTAAAAATCTCCATCTGGCCAGGGTTCATGAGTGCTGTCTTTACCACTGTATTCCCAGGGACAGGCACAGTAAGTTCTTGGCCATCTATTGACTACATTTTGATTGACAAAGATAAGGCATCCTACCTGGAAAATGTAATTATGTTTCTGAAAGTTTGCACACAGCAAGGAGGAATATTCAAGTAGTTGCATATAGTTATGTTTGTGAAAATTGGGTCCTTGGAATCAAGCTAAGAACCCATGCAAAGAGCTTCAGGTGTTTCTTTCTTGTGTTTCTTGAAAAGATCGGAGACAGGACTACCTGAGTCATCATCCCTAGGGAGGCTAGTGTGAAATGAAATTATGTTGGGTTGTACAGTTGTAAAGACGCATGCCCCATGAGTATATATTGTAGGATACTGTATTTTGCAAAAATATGGGGCTCTGTGAATCAGACTTCCTGGACTCACATCCTGGTTCTACCAATTTCTTGATGTTCCACATGAATGCTGTATGGGCTTCAGCACAATGTTTGCCATCCCTATGCCTCAGTCTATGCATCTATAAAAGGGACTAATAATAGTCCTCACCTCATAGACTTGTTTTGGGATTGAGATAATTTATGCATAGTACTTAGGTCAATGCCTTGCTCAAAGTAAGCTGAATAAATGTCAGTTATTATTATTTCTATAAATATGTAGTAGTAAAGTTGTCTTTGCAAGCATGGTGAGTTTAAAAAAAAAAGAGAGAGAGAGAGATATGTTTTTTAGGAGAAGGGGAAACTCCAATGACTGAAAACCACATGGGCTGTGTGGAAAAGGAAGTGGGCTCTGATACAAGTAGAAATAATGCTGATAGTCCAGGACACAGCACTTTAGGGAGGAAGAGAAGGAAGGATCAGTATAGAGAAGACATGTAGTTATAGAATAAGTCATTGGTGAGTATTAGCAAAGCATTGGGATGACAGAATAAAAAAGCGGGGGATACATTCAACCGTGGACTAGTAGTATCAATGGAGTTGACTCATTTGGCATCTGGTTGCTTCCAACCACGCTCACCTGACATCAGCACAAATGGTCACTTCAATTCAAAGTGCAGTCCAACCAACATTCAGGGAGAGCTGGTAACTTGCCTCTGTGAGGCCCAAACACCAAATCATTATCTGGCCTGGCTGGCTTTTAGGATTGGGCAGTTCTGACAATAGCACCTGCCAATGCCCCCAGGACAGTTATTGGGGTCAGAAATTGCATTACTCAGCAATTACTAGCAGCACCCCAAACATTTCTGATTTCAGAGTAATCTTTACGTAGTAAAGGCAAAATTGATCAGAAGGTATACCGTCTTGCCGCTCAGAGCAAACATGAATGACTTGCCATAGAGGCACAGTGATGCAATTTTGTCATCATATCCCCCTACTTCATTCTATAGAGTGGGCATGAAATACGCTGTTTGAAGTAAAAGCATATTCCCTTCCCAGTCTTCCTCCCAACTTGGCCCACAGTGGGGTTTCTGGCCAATCCAGGATTGATTTTCTTTATCTTTTTAATTCCTTCAAAATGAAAGACTCAGTTTTAATTGACTGAGGTATAATATTATTATATTAAAAAGGATGTATTACGGATAGTACTGTGTTTTTTCATCCCAAGGAACTTCTCACATCAACTGGTTATTTGATTTTTTCAACAACCCTTTGAGGTAAGTTGGGTGGATAAGGATATTATTAATTTCATTATGAACATGGAGACTCAAGGAGGGGAAGTGATCATTTATCCAAAGACATACATTGGTTAAACTGGTGGTAATAATAGCTAATACATAGCAGTTACCTTGTACCAAGTACTATTATAAGTATTTATTTAATCCTCACAGTGACCCAATGAAGAAGGCACTATTATTATCCCTGTTACACGGATCAGGAAACTGAGGCATGGAAAGATGAAATCAACTGCCCACAATTACAGCTGGTAAGTGGTGGAGCTGAGGTTACAACCCAGCTATCTTGGCTTCAGAGTCTAGCTACTATCTGCTGTGATATGTTGGATGGTGCAGTGTGTGGTCTCAGGGATTCTCAGGCAATTCCTATTCCAGTTACTGTCTCCCTTCACGGTTTCCTGTCTTCTTTGAGGATCTCCTAATCTTAGATGGACAAAGTGTGTTCTAAAATGTGACAAGACCAGAGACTTTTAAAAGAAATATGTTTATTTATTAATTTTTTAATAAAAGCTAGAGCACTAGCTGGAGAAAAAAACAGGGACCACCTTCAAAATGATAATGAGATGAAAGACTGAAGCTTATGAGGAGAGAAAATGCTACTGAAACTAGTCTCACTCTTTTGGTTGTTGCCAAGATCTCCTGTTGGCTCCTTGCTCTGTGCAGTTTTACTTTGTCGAGGTAGGAGGAGGCATATCAACACCGAAGTCAGACTCATTGTGGAGAAGAGCGGGGGGTCTGTGTCAGTTGCATTTTCTTTCTTTGTGAACTTCAGAGAAGTGTTGGCAGCAACCAGATTGGAGATCTTACAGGTAAGGGTTTTAGAGCGTCTCAGAGAGCCTGCGTTTTTGGTGAGCTCCTAGGTTTGTGGGATGTAGAATTCATGTGAAAACTATTCAAATATTCTGAAAGAAAGAGATTTTAATATTAACTTTTGACTTGATTGTAGGTGGTTTTGGTGCTAATAGGTTAGGACACGCTATTCAGAAACTAGTTCCTTATAGCCAGGGGTCAAAAGGCAATTCCCAGGGTCGTTTTGAGACAGTGAGATTGCACCGAGAAGGAGGTAGCTGACTTTTGGTTCTTTAGATCACCAAATTTTTTTGTGATTGAGGTAATTAATTTGTTACTATCAGTGTATGATTTGGAAAAAATACAATTTTCTAAAGTGGCAAATTTTCTCCCATGGAAGAGATGGCTTTTGATCAGGTGGGTGGGAGTGGGGTGAGGAAGTGAGTAGGGGTTTTGGGGGCTCAGAAGTTTGTTTCTTGCCTAACTTCACATGCAGCACGGTAACTAACTCAGATAACTCCATGGGGGCCTCACCTGGCTTTCCTGTATGGTGTCTAATTTTCTTCCTGTCTGAGTTATAATGTAATCACATTAAGTTGTCAAAACTTGGACTGTGGAAGAGAGTAAGGTAATAGAGGGAGACCCAAATTCCCTGGGCATTTCTGCTTAACATGACTTTTATGACCTTTGGCATAAGTATTAACCTGAGAATGCCAACTTTGTCATGTCTACAAGTATGTGTGCATGGGTGGACAGGGTGAGATAAGGGGTGACATTTGACATGTATTACAGTAGGCACAATGCCAAAGCAGACAATTGAAAAATGAAACTGTAGGCTAAATAGTTTATTTGACATCTTTAGGCAAATAAATTGTGTTGCTTAAGAGAGTTTTAGCTTTGAAAAATTGGAATTGATAATCTTATGGATTTGTGTGTAGTAAATGTTGTGTGCCTGTAAATTTAAAGAAGGGGTTGATATGCATTTATTGACACTCTCTGAGGGTAATTAAAAACACTGCCTTCCACACAGACTGGAATATTTATCTGATTTTTATTGATTTATAAAATTGTAAAAGTAATGTAGCAATAACATTAAGTGAATTTAGAAGAGGGAAAAAAAAAAAGAAAAATCTCCAGCAATCTTACTATTCTGATGTCATAACTTTTTTCATGTTTGACTTTTCCCTTTTGCTATTTGCTGATATATTTTTACCCAGTTGGAATCCTAGCTACACAGACTTTTAATTTACCCAGTAAGATTTGCAAACTGGAAACAGCTTCAGTAGTAGACCCATGGACAGATGAGCAAGAAGGGGCATTAGAAAGCATCTGGCCTGCTCTTCTTGTTCTGTAGGTGAAATGGCAGAAGCCCAGAGACGTGAGGGGATTTGCTTGAAGGACAGAGATTGAGAATAGCTGAGCTGGGGCTTTTCCCAACACAGTACAGCTTCTGACCACGCCACGATTTCTCTCTTAGTCCTGAGACTTGCCTCCAACACCACATATCTCTTTAACTTGTGTGTATATTCATAAACATATTTATATACATATGTGTATATATATACATATCAATATATATTTATAGACATGAATTGCTAATAGATGGAAAAGCTTAATTATGACAAACTCCAACTTTATGAACAATTATAAACACTGAAAAGATTTGAAAAAATATTCATGAGACTATGGAATTTTACATTTTCACACATAACAAGTCTCCTAAAAAAGTTTTTTCTAAGATTTGATGCTATGTACTTGCTTGGTCATTTATGATGGGATGCCACTGCCTAGAAATGTGAAAACCTTGGCCCTGGGAAGTAAGCCCATAGGAGATGAAAAAGAAAATAAAGTTGTAGGGTGAGTTCCTTACAATGGACAATTGTTTTCTCACAAATGAAACAAAAGTTTATATAAACCTTTTTTAAATGGGGAAACCACAAGCCTATTTTATTTATTTGTTTGGTTCTAAGTGGTGATAAAGATTGATTTCCCATTGTGATGGAGGGTCTATTAAAAAAAAAATCCTGGTCTTTAATATTAACCTTTAGCAGAAGTCTATAGAAATGGTAGTCACCATCTTGGAATGTTTTTAATACATCTAAATTAAAGCTTTCTCTCTTTTAGGTGTAGTTAGCCATACCTTTGGAAATGAATAACTACAGAGAATTAAAAGAGAATGAAAACATCTAACCAAATTTGCTTGAGACATAGATTTGTAGATAATTTTAGGGAGGGGATTTTTTCCCCTTGACTAAATCAATTTTGGTAGTTAAAAATATCTGTCAAAGGCAAATATTTTTCCAACTTCAAATCAGCTCCTTGAATGAACATTGCTTTTTTTTTTTTAAATAGAAGATGCTCTTTTGGATTTTCTAGTTCAGGAAGAATCATGTATCTCTAGCACATCAGCACACACTGTCACAAAAATAAGTGCTTAATAAATATTTCTTAATGGGATTTTCTTCATTCAGTTCCTTTACCTTCTGGCCTGTCTCTCCTGTTAGTACTCTCCAGAAACAGGTCTTCTGTGTAGTTTGTATCTGTCTAGTAGACAAGGTTATGCTGCAGTAACAAACTAGCCAGACATCTCTGTGACTTTGCACTCATGCTACATATCCATCTTGGGTCAACAGAGAGGCTCTGCTCATCTAGTCACTCAGGGATTTAAAGCGATGGAGTTCTGTTTTAACAAGTCGTCCTGCATCATTGTTGTAAGGAGGAAAGGATCCTGAGAATTGTGTTGCTCTTAAATCTTCTACCCAGAAGCAACACTTATCACCTTCTGTGTTGGCTTACGCAAGACATATGGCCACACCTTGGTCAGATCCTACCATGTTGTCTGGAAGGAGGATCAGAATAAGTAGGAACAGTCTTGATGACTACAACATTATTATACATGATGGTAATTCATGTGGAATTTTTCCTAAAGAGTTTAAAGTGATTTCAGTGTTTATACCTAATCCACAGTTAAGTGGGATAGGTAGATTGGTGGTGTCACTGCTCCTGGAGGAAGTGAAAGGACATAGGGACTTACTTGACGACATAGAATGTGTTAGTAGATATCCTGACACCCAGACCTCCAGATGCCTGATGTGCAGTCTTTAGAACCACCTTCATGAATGGCTCTCATTAGTCTTTTCAGGAATAACTCTCATTTCTTTAAACATCTTGAATCCAGGTCTCTGTGTGATGATGAGTATTTGCAGTTTCAATGGACTTTCAAATGACTGGCCTTTTTTTCTGGAACAGTTCTGGGAGGCTAGATTGTGTAGACTATAAATAAGAAAATAAAATTTGGATTAAGGTCAGGCAGGTCTGGGTTTAAATTCTGGTTTTGTCTGTCTACCATGTGACCTTGGGGAAGTAAGTTAACCTGTCTGAGATTTGCTTTCTTCCTTTGAAAAATGAGGATAATATTCCCCGCCTTGCAGGTTGTGGTGATGAGAGAGGAAAGGCTGTAGAAGGCATAGCACAATGCTTGGCACCCAGGAACAGTTATGTAAATGGAATAACATCACCCAATTCTTCAGCGCTTTGGTTGCCCGCATTTTGAGCACTGGAACAGGCCCAGGAATGCTGGGGGCACTGTTCCCAAGTGAGGCTGATATCGTTTGAAGATAAACGACTTGCTTTCTGTTTGTTGTAAGCTTCTCAACTTATTTTGCTAAAATATTATAAAGTTCTAAGTTCCACTATACATTTCATGGCCTTTTTTGTTTTGTTTTCTTTTCTCCCCAGTTCTTGGAACTGCTTTTAGGGCAACCCAGTGTGGTGTGGGCAAGGAGGCACCAAGGAATTACTGAAGTCAAACAGCAGCTTCTAGAAGCAACCTCATCCTAGTTCCAAGAAACTTTTAGACAGTGCCAAGGAGACTTTCTGTTATTTATGGGGAAGCTTGAACAGTGGGCATAGCCGAGAGGAGTCTCAGCACTGAGCTGGCCGCCTTGTTGAAAAGCATACCTCTGCTCTAGGCAGAAGATGGTCTGGTCTCGCTTGCCCTGTTTATGGGACGCCAGCCTTTGCCAGCTTCATCTGTTGTGGTTCGTGTGGGCGGGCTCACATGTTTCAGCGGTGTTGTTGGGTGCTTTGTAGGTCTTCTTTCACTCTGAGTTTCTCTTTGCTCCACTTTCAAGGTGAATTGCAGTAAGGCTGGACCAAAGTCAGGAGGGTTTGGGAAAAAGAAAACAAAACATCATTTTGATTCAACAGTTGCTTAGTAAGTAGCTGCTGACCAGGAATCCACCACTTGTTTTGACTATTCTAAGCCAAAAAAAGAAAATTCAAAAGGGTTTATGAGCATAGATACCATCTCCGTTTTTTTAAGGCCCACAAATAAAATCTAATCTTTAAAAGTGTGTACCTGCTTGGAGAGAGACAAAATTTGGAATGTGTCTAATTTAGCAACTCAAATTGAAAACTAGTTAAAATCCCATCCCTTAGATTTCATTTTAAATACCTCCTCTCCTCTCGTTTCTCTCCCTCACCCCCACAGCTCTAGCTGGCTTCTTTCTTCCTTCCCTCTCTCTGAGATGCTGAAATGGGTTTATGTTTAGCAAGCCTATTCAAAACCTGGAAGGTTGATCTTTTCTTTGAGCTGCTTTGAATAAATGATAACAAAACATGATCTTTGCTCAGTACCCCCTCCCCCACCTCTTTCTCCCCAACCTTTTTTTTTTTTTCCTTTCCGTAATATACTGGGGAGAAAAAAACTTTCCAAACACAGAACTTTATGGCCAGAGACAATCTGGCTGCTGGAATAAACAGTCTGCTCCCTCGTTTACCATTCCATCATGGGCTTAAATCCTGAGAAGCTCGCGGCTGCCCGCAATAGTTCTTGCTTGGCAGCAGGGAAGTCTGCCAATGTCCCATCAGGCTTGTTTCTTAAGCAAAGTTGTATAAGTTAACAGGTTTTATTGTTGGGGGTAATCTGGGGTTGTTCTTACAGGAGGAAGGGACGAGGCCCCCAGAGTGTTTGCCAGCAACAGCCCTTGGCTTTACTCATTCCCGCTCCTCATTAATTTGTGTGAGCTCAGCTTGGATAACAAACGGTGGGGCAGGGGGATCCTATTCAGCCAGGCCTGGCCCTGGTAAGGCCTGTGAGCTAATTGCTCTAATTGAGTGGGAGGGGCTGCCTTCCTCTCGATTCTATCCCTTCCTGGCCCTGTTTGGAGAGGAATGAATGGAGGCCCACTTCAGCTCCTGCTGGCAGCCCTGCGGCCGGCTGGGCCCTGGGATCCACTGCTGGGATCCACATCACGGCCAGCCCTCTTACAGCTGCTGCTCTGGTCCTTCATTGTGTGAAGAGTTATTCCAACAGTGCTCATTCTGGGCTTTGCTCTCTTGCTCTCTCTTGCTTTCCTTTTGGGTTGAGAAACATTCTGCCATAATTTATATCTGGGAAACAGCATTAGAAATGTGTTAGCGTTCCGCTCCGGATGGACAGATCATTTACAACCAGCACAATATATTATCAATGTGCTGCTCTTTAGGACCTGCTATGTAATAGACATGTAATGAAGCATAGGGAACATGGATTTCATTTCAAGCCCCGAAAGGGGAAAATGATTTCTGGGTGGAAAACTCACCCCAGGTTGGGGGCAAGGGGTGGGGGCTTGGGGGCCGGGGGAAGGGTCTGTCTCTTTAAGACAGACTAGGAGGAAAAGCAAAAGTCATCAACTCCGAAAGTAACAAATGAGAGCCCAGAGCTGTGGAGCTAATACACAAACTTGTTTCTGTCCTCTATGGCGCCATCATTTATTCAGGAGGTAGAAGCAGAAGACGGGGACTTGCATTTGCTTGATACTCAATTATACATTAGTGTACATCACTTGGCAATCTGTTCATATCAATTTAATTGGATTTTAATATTGCCTCTGATCTTGTTGTCCAATTAACAGTACTGGCTGGCAATAAAGCAGAACCACACACTATGTAACACCTTTGATCCCTGCCATATGGAGCTCTTCCATTGATTACCACATTTTCAAAAAATTTCACTCTCTCAATATGGGCTGTGATAAATGGGAGAAAAAGCACATCCCTGATGTGATAAAAATTTCACTTCAACTCGCAACTTCATTTATTTTGTTGACATTCGGCTCTGATTAAGAACAATAAAAAAATCATGCCCTGAATATCATATGCAAATACAACCCTGGGCATGAATCTAATCATGCCATGGGAGCATTACCATGACTAGCCTGGCATCAGCTCAATTTTTTTTAAAGTGACAGCATACACTTCTGGGTTCGCTGTGCAAAGTAGTCGCCACTGCTATGTCATTTAATAAACATCTGATATTTCGGTTCCCACCAAGGCATGAAGAAAGCATCTGAATTTCTGCCTGTTGTTATGAGGCCTGTGCCTTCAGGTGATGCCTGGCATTGACCTCTCCTATGCCCATCTCTCTACTCCCTGCTCCCCGGGAGCCAGGCAGCTAGCTGGGAGCTGGGATATGGTGAGGTTCCTGGGTGACCCCTCAGGCTTCCACCTCATCTTGGGGCCACCTTTCAGGATGGGTTGGGGGATGGAGCTTTCATTTGGAAGGGGCTGCAAAACCAAGGACAAGACCTGCCTACTCTAGGAAGCTTGTGAATGTGTGTATGCACGCCAGCTTCCTGTTTGCCTCTTGGAGTTATGCAAGCAATTACGGCTTAATGCCCTGGAGACACTCCCAAATGACAGGATTAACCCCCAAGGGAAACAGGCTTCTGTTGTGAAGGATTACATCAACGTTCTAAAAAGCCCTTCCACAGCTCTGAGGAATCGCTGATCCTTTTCATGCCTCCACAAGAAGGTTGCCAGTGGCCAGAGCCTGGAAATGCCGAGAGGCCCCTGTCTGATTGTGGGCTCTGCTCTCTCACTTTTCTTCTCATCCTGCTCCGGGACAGACTCCTGGATCATCTCTGTGCCTGTGCTGCTGAGTGTAAGCCAGCTGGTCCTGGGGAGTTTGAAACTCCCAGCTTTAGAACAGGGTCGGCTACCCCAGCACTCACGGGAACTTGGGATAGAAGCAGGGTGGGCAAGGTGGCTGTGCCCAATGGAAGTGGCAGCCAGGACTCTCCTGGAATCCCGACAACTTTGGAATGTGGGAGGGGGCTAAGGCTGTTGGTTACATATGTCATAAATTATTTCTTGACCATTAGCAGTGTTTCTGCCTCATAACTGTTCTTCAGGCGTATTAAATCAGCGAGAAGGAAGAGCATGCTAGGACATCTGGGGCTGCCAGATAATTCAGTTAATTTCTATTCCCTTGAATCTGGAGGTGTTAATTTGGAAGCACAACAGAAGAGTCTGAAGAATGCTAATACGTCATTTGAATGATTAATGCAATCAGGGGGATTGGGGGGACCTCTGTTTACTCTTTAATTTTGACATGGCACAGCAAGGAGGAGAGTGGCTGATTTTCCAAAGTTAAGGTCAAGTTGGTTTCATTTCAGTCACATGGCCTCGGCTGGGGTTTGGGGAGCTAGGGTGACTCAGAAGGGCTGTATCAGGCAATGGGGGCCAGTTTTGTTCATATAATGGCTACCACCAGGAAAACAGATGAAATTGTTTGTGATCTGATGAGCCCTGTCCTCTTGGGTAAGAAAGCTCCCAGAAGCTGCTGGGAACAGCAAACAGAAGAAAAAAGAAAGAAAGGAAAAGAGACAGCCTGGAAAATCGTAGCTGAAAATAGGTGATAGCCTTATAATGTACATGTATTTTTATCTGACATTTCCAAATTGAGTGGCTCTCTGTAAAAGAAGGAAAATATTTCCAAATTTATTTAAATGAAACCTTATTAGGGAAAGCTTAGGACTCTGTAACTATTTAAAAATATATTTTGAGGAGAGACGCAAAGGAAGACCTTTAATTCTTAGCAGACTGTAGGCATTTTAAAGAAGCCTTGTGTCTGTTTATTGTGCTGCCTCTGATTAGAGGCAGTTTATGACTGTGATAACAGAATATATCAAAGAGCACTTTCCCCCCATCAGCCAGACACTATAGTATCTCCTTTTTAAAACAAAGGAGGTATTGTGAGAGTGAAAGAGATTTGGCCCCAAGCACTAAACAAATTCTAGAGAGCAGGAAAAACCCTGTTATTATGTTAATAGTAAATTAATGTTTTGCAATTTACCCATATCACCTCAGAATAGGTGTTGTTCAAAAGTACCTATTGGAAATATTCGGCAAACACACTGGAGAAGAGGAGAAGTCAAAATGTTTAGCTTCCTATAAAGCCTTGTGTTTAATCTACAAATGGAGCTTCCCGGTGCTAGAAATACCTGTTTTCCTGTGGTGCCACCCAGACGCTGCTTCCACAAGCTGGGATGCAGGGCCACCTTCCTGACAGTCTCCTGTGGTTTAGAGTTTTCCTTGTGAGTTAATGACCAGGATGGACAGTAGTGGATGAACAGAAACGGAAAGGATCTTTCCATCTCAGAATTCTTTGACTCAGTGACTAGCCCAGACTTCCTGAGTCTATAACACAGTGAGTATCACTTCTCAATGACCACTGCCTTTGGCCTTTTGTCTTAGATGACCCATGGGTCTAAGTTTAAATAGGGCCCTGAGTTTGAACAGACCTCAGTTTTGATGTTCATGGAAGCAGTACATATGAACTTCTTTGTGCAAGTCCAACATAGAGATTAATAAACATTTTACAGAGGAGCTATACATGCCAGGAAATGTACAGAGCCCTTTTTTGGAACATAAGATTTTTCTCAGTTAATTCTCAAAACAACCCTGAGAGATAGGATTTATTACCCATATTTTACTGATTAGGAAATTGATGCTAAGTAACTTGCCTAAGGCCCCAGCTGAGAGGGTTGGGGGCATGTTTTCTGGCCAGGCTCTTCTAGGCACAACTGTGAAGTGGACCAATTCCTTTAGGACCCTAGGCATCCTCTTTGGTACATTTTCCCTCTCTCAGTGATGTTTCCTCTTTCCTTCAGGCATCCTCTGTGTATGTGTGTGTTATATTTTATGCTCTATATTTTCATCAAAACCTACTTTCAAGAAAATATCTTATTTTAGTCATATATTCTTTAGTATGAGTTTAAACCCAAGTCAGAAACCATGCTAGGCTTTTTTTTTTAAACACATAATTTTTCTTGATTAATTCTCAAAGGGATCTCAGTATTTAAAATTTTATAGCTAATAATGGAGTAAAATATTCTACCTGCCTAAGTAGCTGAGGCATTAACAATTAGGAACAATTAGGGCAGATTTGCCTTAATCTTTCAAGTAAAGTAAATGTTGGCTTTTTCTGCCATACGCCAACTAGAAGCACTCTGGAAACCAGCATTTCTGGTAAACCTTATTATGGACAATGGAAATTGTTTTAAATAAAGCACCAGAATAGGAGTGAGGAAGCCTGGATTTCAATCTCATGTCACTAAAATGTGTTTTGGGTCATACAAGACTGGAAAATGAAAGACTTGGATCATAGCTGTATTCTCTCTCTACCTCCTCATCCATAACAGACGTTATTGATTAATCTTGGGGCTCTATCTGATCAAGCCTGAATGCTGTGTGGAATCCATCTCTACTGATCCTCCAAGCAGCATTATTTATCTGTCATTTGCAGTTGGCATTCAAGACGAAACCTGTTGCCACCCAATGGCTAGATGGTATCCAGCATTTCTTCTAGTTAAAAATTCTCTTAGATCTTCAATGGAGGCATGTAACTAGGTCCATGGTTCCTAAACCTGTCTGAGCATAAGCACTAGGGGCCTTGTAAATACACCTCGTCAGTCAGATTCTCTAGGAGTGAAATTTGAGAATCTGTATTTCTCTAAAGCTCCTCCACTGATTGTGATGTAGCCAACCTATGGACTGGCATTTGGGCACTGCCACTTAAGACAATGTGATTCAGAGTTTTTTTCTTTTTTTAACAATGAGAATTTACAAGTTGAAATCATTGGCAGTTCTAGTAGAGCCTTGTGAATTTACTTTTAATTAGCTAAACGTTTCTGATGAATTTCTACTTTTAAGTTACGCTCTTTGTCACCAATCTTCTGAAGAGTCCTATGAAATACAGCCCATTTTTGGACTTATCATAGTGCGCTGCTCTGGCTGGGTTCAAATATTGGACACACAAGCTTATCAATTGGGTGGCCTTGAATAAGTTATTTAACATAGGCAAATAACTTAATCCTCTATAAAACCAACATTAGAATACCTACCCTCGTAGAGTTGTTGAGATTCCAAGATTCTGTTATTTCTGCTTGATAATGTGCGTTAACAGTTACTGAGCACCTATCATGGACCAGGTCTTATAAAATCAAGTTGAGAGGCAAGATGCTTAAACAGAATCATGGCTTCTGAACGTCTTCTAAACCAGTGTTTTACTTTTCTTACCATGATTCCCATGTTACACTTAAGCACGTGTGTATACACAGACAACTGAAACAAAAGTTTCTCAAAGCAATATTTATCCTTTCTGTGTGAAATGCACTTTACGATTTTCCATTCTATCCCATTAAACAATACTGACCATGACCCCCACATTAATATCATGGGCCTCTAGTGATCATTACCTGTGCTAGACCACTCTCTTCCCCAGTTCACTTCAACATGACCATCCACCTTGTTTATATACTACTTCCAGTGATGGAGAAACTCTTTGAAGCCAGGAAAAATATCTCTCAATTCATTCTAGCTAGCATTAATTGAGCATCAACTATGAAGAAAGCAGTCAGCTGTCTTCATGCTGCATGATTTTATCTAAGAGCCTGTAAACTGATTATTTGGAGTGCTGATTGGGTTTCCATGGTACCCTTAGCTGGTCCTTGGGTATCCAGGATCTCCTCTGGTACTGCTTTCTATTCTAGACTATGAAGTCTTCATTCCTATCAAAACTCAGCTGTCCAGTGACTCAGTGTTGATAAGCTAATTACGGCCAGGAGGTTCCTGACTGACGGTGACAGGTATTACCTTGGGATTTAAAGAGTAACCTTTGAAGGCTAAAACAAGGACTTTTTTTTATTAGACAAAGCTAGTAGAGAATTTTGGTCTTGATAGAATTTTGGAACCATTTGAAACTTTCTATTCTTGGGCACCAGGACTGAGAATTTAGACTGAGTGTGCAGTTGTATGTTGAACTCAGATTGGACTAGTGGTGTATGCTGTCACGGTTCCTCTGAACATGCCAGAGTATAAGGGATGCTTCTGTGAAGTGTTTGTTTTCGTCTAGAGGGCAGGTGAGACAATAGTTCACATGTGCATTCTAAACTGTGAGGCATGACCAGGAATAAATTCCTGGATGAGGACTGCAGCAGGAATAATCACATAATTCATGTTTGAGGCAATGACAGTGCACTTATGTAGGGGAAGCACTTACGTCTGAAACTCAGATTTGTGTCAGGTTAACATCAGGGTTGGATTCCTTTGAATTGATTAAACTGATTGTTACTTGAATTAGCTATATGGCCATTAAGCACTGATCCAAAAGAATCTCTGATTAAAAAAAAATCAATATAAAGTTGCTGATTTGATAAGAAAGACACATGGATGTCCTTGTTAAGCCATAGGGAGGTTTCTGATACCCTCTTCCTGGGGGTTGGCTGTAATGGTCATCAAGATTAACTCTTTAAATCTGCAGTGATATTGCATTAACCAAGGATAAGTGGGGAGGAAGAGGAGATGCACATATGTTCACACATAGTGCAAAAGGGGAATGGCAGAGAGGGAAGGAGGGAGAGAGAGAGAGTTATAAACGATTCCTTGAGAGACCCGATGGAACCCAGGGGTTAACTAGGCTTCACACAAATGAGTGTGTACCACTACATAGTATATTGGAATAGGAAGCTGGGAGTGATAAAAAAAAATTCTGGTTTAAGGATCAGCCAGTTGAGTGACCTTAGGCAAGTTAATTGACATCTTTGGACTTATTTCCTCATTTAGAAAATAGAAGGGTTGGAAGACAAGATTTCTCTTAGGCCTTTCTATAGCTTGAAAAAATGCTATTATTCTAGGGATTCACACATCAGTGAAACATTACAATGGCTTCTAAGCAATGCTGCCCAAATTCATAAATTTACCCATTCAACAAATACTGAATAATAGTGCCCACTAGCATTTTAGCTCCTCTGCAAAGAAACAAAAGTTTCTCTGCTGTGCTTGATACTACTACTTGGCCTTTACACTTTTCTGGGCTCAGTCAAAACCCAGGCCATAGCAGGCTAAGGATAGATTCTGTCGCAGGAAAGGAGGCAGGGTAGTTTCAGGATTTAATGCCAAGCCTACTTTGGTCTACAGATGCCAGACATCGTATTTCCTTTTTCTTCAGAGGAGCAGCAGCCAGAAAGGATCTTCCTGCTGGCTTGCATGGGCAGCTGTTGGCTGATGGGTGTTAAGGGGAAGAGAAGGGAGGAAGGGTCAACCTTCTCAGGGGCCAACCGGCTATGTGCATCAAAAGCAAACGATGACATCAGTAAACCCTGGTCTTACCCATACAGGAAAATGAGATTCTTACGTAGTTCAGAACTCATCCTTTGGGGTTGGTAGGTCAGAGATCAAGGGAGAAGAACCCAGGGGAGAAACCAATTATAAGACATTAAAATAATATGGATCTATATTGTTGAAAATCCTGAAAAAATAAATGAGAAAATGCAGCATGAAGTATCTAACCAAAAACAGAAAGAAGAAACATCATGTCAGTCCAGCTGAGCTCATGGTCTTTCTCACTGATTGTGCCTGCATATTTTAGGATACTGCTTGTAGCCTGTTGCCTTAGAATTTATTTTTCACATTGTCTAATTTTACCCCCTAGTCATTACTACAAAACTTACCAACTTTTTTAGAACTAATGAGTTATAGGATGAAATATGTAATAAATATTGTCATATTGATGTAATATAAAACTAATAAATATGCACATAACAGGGTTATTTTAATTATCATCTTAGTGACAAGCAGACATAGGAATAAATTTAAACTTCTTAAAAACTGGACTCTTTGTTAGGGCAAAAGTTATAGATTATTCCAGGTGATGTAATTTATTTGATTTTTGAAATTTTTTAATAAATATGCTATATGTGAAGAATTACATATACAGAAAAGTACACAATCGTAAGTGTAAAGCTGAATTTAAAAAAATAAGACTTTATTTTTTAGAACAGTTTTACATTTTCAGGAAAATTGGGAAAATAGTACTGAGTTTTCTTACATATCCCATACCTAGTTTCCCCTATTATTAACATTTTATATTAGTATGGTATATTTGTTATAATAATTGAGCCAATATTGATACATTATTAACTAAAGTCTATACTTTATTCATATTTCCTTACTTTTAACAGCATGTCCTTTCTCTGTTCTAGGGTCTCACCCAGGACACCACCATACATTTAGTTGTCATGTCTCCTTATGCTCCTCTTATCTGTGACAGGTTCTCAGACCTTTCTTGTTTTGATGACCTGGGTAGCTTTGAGGAGTACTGGTCAGGTGTGTTGGAGAATGCCCCTCAATAAGAATTTGTCTGATGTTTTTCTCATAATTAGACTGGGGTTATTACAGGTTTCTGGAAAGAACACCGTAGAGTTAGGTTGCCATTCTCATCACATCACGTCACATCAAGGGTACGTACTGTCAACATGACTCATCACTGTTGATGTTGACCTTGATCACCTGACTGAAGTAATATTTGTCTGGTTTCTCCACTGAAAAGTTACTTCCCACCCATTTCCATACTGTCCTCTTTGGAAGGAAGTCGCTATGTGAAGCCTGTACTTAAGGGATGGGGAACTATGCTCTACCTGCTTGAGAATGGGAAGTATTTATAAATAATTTGGAATTCTTTTGCATAGGAGATTTATATATGATCTCCAGTTTATTTGTTTGTATTAGCAGGTACTCACTTATTTTATATTTCAGTTTATAATCCAATACTGTTTTATTTTGTTATTCAAATTGTTCAAGCCTTGGCCATTGGGACCTCTTTCAGTTAGCTCCTGTGTTCCTTTGACATACTCTCAGCATTTCAGTTTGTCCTCCCTCACCCAGTTTTGACACTACAAGACACTGCAGGCTCACCTTGTGTATTTCCTGCTCCATTCATAGAATATGGGTTTTCTCCAAGGACCTCTGTTTCCTATTAGTGGAGAACGGTATTGGAAACCAAGATCTGGGTGGTAGGTGTGCTTGTTGCTATTGTAGTGTTGTTGAT
Organism: Camelus dromedarius; assembly: GCF_036321535.1. NCBI lineage: Eukaryota > Metazoa > Chordata > Mammalia > Artiodactyla > Camelidae > Camelus > Camelus dromedarius. The sequence continues at coordinate 20,516,455 of NC_087450.1, forward strand.
TCTAGGCTCTCTCAGCTGGCAGAGCAAGAAAATATGTGTGTCTCTACTAATCCATGTATATACATGCACATATCTGTAAATGTTTCTAAATGAAACCATCTATAAGTTTATATTGATGTCTGTGACTCTAATCCATTGCTACACAGATCATTCTAGCCTTCTTCTTTTGCTTATCTATAAACTCTCATTCCACCTGACTCCCACCATTTGCCACCCATTTACTTAATTATTCAGTTCCAGTATACATGCACAGGAGTATCAGAAATATTAACCTGTATCCCTGTGGGACACACTGTTATCAACTAGAGCACAGTGCTTCTATACAGTTTCTTTTTGCCTTTAGTCTTAAAAACTGTACTCATTTCCAAAGTTACTCGGGTCAGCACCCTTTCCTTCCACCTCCTTCAGCAACATTGTTTCATGCATTTGTAATGCAGTTAGATTGTTTTGTCATCATCTGTATTCCATCATTGTGATCCCCTCATCTCCTATATGATTTTTAAAACTTTACATACATTAAATTTCACACTTTGTGCTGTAAAAGTCTATACGTTTGGACAAATGTTGTGTATCCACTGTCACAGTATTATATGCTACAATTCACAGCCCTAAAAGTGCCCTGTGCCTCACTTATTTAGTCTGCTCCTCTCCCCCTGAACTCCGGACAACCACTGATCATTTTACTGTCTCTATAGATTTTCCTTTTCCAGAATGTCATAAAATTGGAATCATATGGTATGTAACTTTTCTGTATGTAGCCTTTTGTACATAGATTGGCTTCTTACACTTAACAATATGCATCCAGGTTTCCTTCATGTCTTTTTGTGGCTTGATGCTCATTTCTTTTTATTGCTGAATAATATTCAATTGTATGGGTGTACCATAATTTATTCATTCACCTATTGAGGACATCTTGGTTTCCAGTTTGGGAAAATTATGAATAAAGCTATTATAAATATTTGAATACGGGTTTCAGTGTGGGCTTAAGTTTTCAAATCAGTCTGGAAAATATCTAGGAGTGTCATTGCTGGATTGTATGGATGTGTTTATCTTTGTAAGAAACTGCCAAACTCTTCCGAAGTGAGTGTACCATTTTGCATTCCCGTTAATAATGAATGAGAGTTCCTGTTGCTCAGTATCCTTGCCACTTTTGATATTGTAAGTTTTTTACAATTTTAGCCATTCTAGTAAGTGTTTAGCAGTATCTTGTTGTTTTAATATGTAATTCTCTAATGACATATGATGTTGAGCGTTTTTTCATAAGCTGTTTGCCATCTGCATATCTTCTTTAATGAGGTGTCTGTTCAGATCTTTGGATCTTTTTAAATTGTATGTTTTTCTTATTGTTGAGTTTTAAGAGTTTTTGTATATTTTGGATACCAGTCCTTTATCAGATACGTGTTTTGCAAATATTTCCTCCTAATCTGTGGCTTGTGTGTTGATTCCCTTAATGATGCCTTTCATAGAGCAGAAATTTTAAATTTTAATAAAGTACAACTTTTCCTTCATAGACTTTTGGTGTTCTGTATAAAAACTCATTGCCAAACTTGACAGCACCTGGATTTTCCTGTGTTTTCTTCTGAAAGTGTTATTGTTTTGAGTTTTATATTTAGGTCTATGATTCATTTTGAATTAATTTTGTGAAATTTACTAGGTCTGTGAATTTATTTACTTTTTGTATGTGAACATCCAACTACTCCAGTGCCATTTGTTGAAATACTTACTCCATTGAATTACCTTTGTTCCGTTCTCAAAGGCCAGCCAGCTAGGTTTGTCTGGGTGAGTTCTGGGCTTTCTATTGTGTTCTGTTGTTCTGTGTATCTATTCTTTTGCCAAAACTACGCTGTCTTGATTACTGTAGGTTTGTAGTGAATCCTCTACTTTGATGTTATTCTTCAGTATTGTGTTGGTTCTTCCATGTCTTTTGCCTTCCCATATAAACTTTAGATTCATTTTGTCAATATCTACAAAATAGCTTGCTGTGCTTTTGATTGAGATTGTGTTAACTCTGTAGATTAAGTTGGGAAGAACTGAACCATGAGCACAGAATACCTGTTCATTAATTTAGATCTTCTTTGATTTTTTAAATCAGAATTCTACATATAAAAGTTGTACATATTTTGTAGGTTTGTGCCTAAGTATTTCGTATTTTGAATGCTATTGTAAGTTTTTTTTGTTTAAGATCCCAGTTGACATTCTCCAGGAGCATCCATGTTGCTGCAAATGGCATTATGTTGTCGGTTTTTATGGCTGAGTAGTATTCCATTGTATAAATATACCACCTCTTCTTTATCCAGTCACCTGTTGATGGACATTTAGGCTGTTTCCATGTTTTGGCTATTGTAAATAGTGCTGCTATGAACATTGGGGTGCAGGTGTCATCCTGAAGTAGATTTCCTTCTGGATACAAGCCCAGGAGTGGGATTCCTGGGTCATATGGTAAGTCTATTCCTAGTCTTTTGAGGAATCTCCACACTGTTTTCCATAGTGGCTGCACCAAACTGCATTCCCACCAGCAGTGTAGGAGGGTTCCCCTTTCTCCACAGCCTCTCCAGCATTTGTCATTTGTGGATTTTTGAATGACGGCCATTCTGACTGGTGTGAGGTGATACCTCATTGTAGTTTTGATTTGCATTTCTCTGATAATTAGTGATATTGAGCATTTTTTCATGTGCTTTTTGATCATTTGTATGTCTTCCTTGGAGAATTGCTTGTTTAGGTCTTCTGCCCATTTTTGGATTGGGTTGTTTATTTTTTTCTTATTGAGTCGTATGAGCTGCTTATATATTCTGGAGATCAAGCCTTTGTCTGTTTCACTTGCAAAAATTTTCTCCCATTCTGTAGGTTTTCTTCTTGTTTTACTTCTGGTTTCCTTTGCTGTGCAGAAGCTTGTAAGTTTCATTAGGTCCCATTTGTTTATTCTTGCTTTTATTTCTTCTAGGAGAAAATTTTTGAAATGTATGTCAGATAATGTTTTGCCTATGTTTTCCTCTAGGAGGTTTATTCTATCTTGTCTTATGTTTAAGTCTTTAATCCATTTTGAGTTGATTTTTGTATATGGTGTAAGGGAGTGTTCTAGTTTCATTGTTTTACATGCTGCTGTCCAGTTTTCCCAACACCATTTGCTGAAGAGACTGTCTTTATTCCATTGTCATTCTAAGTGAAGTAAGCCAGAAAGAGAAAGAAAAATACCATATGAGATCGCTCATATGTGGAATCTAAAAAACAAAAACAAAAACAAACAAACAAACAAACAAAAACAAAGCGTAAATACAGGACAGAAATAAACTCACAGGCAGAGAATACAGACTTGTGGTTGCCAGGCGGGTGGAGGGTGGGAAGGGATAGACTGGGATTTCAAAATTGTAGAATAGATAAACAAGATTACACTGTATAGCACAGGGAAATATACACAAAATATTATGATAACTCAGAGAGAAAAAAATGTGACAATGAGTGTGTATATGTCCATGAATGACTGAAAAATTGTGCTGAACACTGGAATTTGACACAACATTGTAAAATGATTATAAATCAATAAAAAATGTTATAAAAAAAATCCCAGTTGTTTGTATAGAAAACTGTTATGTAGAAAAGCAATTGAGTTTTTGTAGATTTATCTTGTGTTGCTTCTATAGCAACCTTACTGTAATCAGGTATGAGTTATACAAGTTTTTTTTGTTGTTGTTGTTCTTTCTTTGGAATTTTCTACACTGGCAACATGTCATTTGTGAACAAAGATAATTTAATTTCTTTCTTCCAAATCTGTATACCTTTTATTTCCTTCCCATATCTTATTGCACTAGCTAGGACTTCCAGTACAATGTTGAGTAGAGTGGTGAGGGTGCACATCCTTGCTTGTTTGTGATCATAGTAGAGAAGCATCCAGTCTCTCACCATTAAGTATGATGTTAGCTGTAGGTATTTTGTAGGTATTCTTTACCAAGTTGAGGAAGTTCCCCTGTATTCCTAGTGTGCTAAGAGCTTTTATCCTGGTGTTGGATTTTGTCAGATGATTTTTCTGCATTTATTAATGAGATTATATGAGTTTTATTCTTTAGCCTACTAATGTGGAGCGTTACACTAATTGATCCTAAAATGTTGAACCAGCCTTGCATACCTGGAATAAAACCCACTTGGTTATAGATTAAACAAATAAATTAAAATTTAAAATAAAAATTATTTTCATATATTATTGAATTTGATTTTCTCATATTTTGTTGGGGATTTTTGCATCTAGGCTCATGAGAGAGATTAACTTATTGTTTTCCTTTCTTATAATGTCTTTGGTTTTGATAGTAGGGTAATGCTGGTATTATAGAATGAGTTAGGAGGTCTTTCCTCTACCTCTTATTTTCTGAAAAGATTGTGGAGAATTGGTATAATGTTTTCTTTAAATATTTGGTAGAATTCCCTAGTGAAACCATCAGGGCATTCTGCTTTCTTTTTTGGAATATTTATTAATTATTTCTTTAGTATATATTAGACTATTCAGATTATCTATGTATTCATATGTGGTTTTTGTTAGTTTCTCTCTTTCAAGGAATTGTTCTGGTTTATCTAAGTTACCAAATTTGTTGGTATACAGTTGTTCATAGTATTCCTTTATTAATGTTTTAATACCCATGGAATTAGTAGTGATAACCCCTCTTTCACTTCTGTTATTGGTACTTTATGTCTTCTCCCCTTTTTTCTTAGTTAAGTTGGCAAGATGTTTATTGATTTTATTAGTCTTTTCAAAGAACTAGCTTTTGGTTTCATTGATTTTCTCTATTGCTTGACTGTTTTCAAGTTCATTGATTTCTGCTCTGATTTTTAAAAAAATTTATTCTGCTTGCTTTAGGCTTAAATTTGTCTTCATCCTCTGGTTTCCAAAGGTAGAATCTTAGATTATTGGTTTTAGATCTTTCCTCTTTTCTAATATGTACATTCTGTGTCATAAATTTGCCTCTAAGCATTGCTTTTGCTGCAGCTTACAAATTTTGATAAGTTGTATTTTCACTTAGATCAAAATATGTTTTAATTTATCTTGAGATTTCCTCTTTGACCCATGTGTCATTTAGAAGTGAGTTGCTTAAACTCTTAATATTTGTGGATTTTCTGGCTATCTCTTCTTTTAATTCTAGTTTAATTCTATTATAGTCTGAGAACATATTTTATATGATTTTTATTCTTTTAAATTTGTGAAGTTATATTTTATGGTGCAAAAAGTGGTCTGTCTTGGTGAGTATTTCATGTGAGCTTCAGAAGAACATGTATTTTGATGTTTTGGTGGCAGGTATTCTGTAAATGTCAATTAGATCAAGTTGATTTTTAGTGCTGTTCAGATCAGCTATATCCTACTTATTTTATGGTTGTTTGATCTATCAAGTGAAAAAAGAGTGTTGAAGTCTCCAACTATAATAATAGATTTATCTATTTCTTCTTATGATTCTATCAAATTTTCCCTCATGCATTTTGACACTCTGTTAGTTACATGGATTTTGAGGATTGTTATGTCTTCTTGGAGAATTAACTCTGTTATCACTATGTAATATCCTCTTAATCCCTGATAACTTCCCTTATTCTGAGATCTACTTTGTTGGAAATTAATATACTTACTCCAGCTTTGTTTTTCATTAGTGTTATCATGGTAGATGTTTCTTTATCCTTTTACTTTTAATCTATTTGAGTTTTTATATTAAAAGTGGGTTTTGTTGTAGACAACCTACAGTTTTGTGTTTTTCTTAAAAATCTGCTCTATCTTATTTTTCAATTGGTATATTTAGACCAATATTCACATTTAAAGTAATTATTGACACAGATGGATTGACTTCTGTTGGTTGCACTTGTTTATTATGTCTTTTCCCTCTCTTTTTCAGCCTTTGCTGGTTTTGATTTCACATTTTATATGACTCATTTTATTTCCTTTCTGAGCAAATCAATTATAACTTTAAAATATTTTTTCCTAGAATTTGCAACACACCTTTGCAATTAATACGAGTTTACCTTAGATATTATTATAGCACTTCATGTATAGTGCAGGTAAGCAGAGTATTCCCAATTCTTCCCTTCCATCCATTATGACATTTCATTTCATTTATCCATATGCTATAATCACCCAATACATTGTTACTGTTATTAGTTCAAACAAATGGTATATTTTAGATCAATTAAGAATAAGAAAAATAAGAAGACCTTACTTTTATTTATTCCTTCTCCTATACTGTTCCTTTCATTATGTGGTTCTGAGTTTCTGACTTATATAACTTTTCTTTTCTCTGAAGAATTTCTTTTAACATTTCTTACAGGGCAGGTTTAGGAGTGAATTCTCTCATTTTTTGTTTGTCTGAGAATTTTTATTTCTCATTCACTTTTGAAAGAAAATTTTGTTGGACATATAATTCAAGGCTGGTATTTTTCTTTTAACACTTTATTTCACTCCATTCTCTTCTTGCTTACATGGCTTTTGATGTAACGCTTTTAACTCTTATCCTGTTCCTCTATGGGTTAAGGTTTTTTGTTGTTTTGTTTTGTTAAGATTTTTACCCCATTGTTTTTGGTTTTCTTCAGTTTGAATATGATATACCTAGGTGTAGTTTTTTTTTTTAATTTATCCTGTTTCGTGTTTGCTGAGGTTTCTGATCTGTGGTTAGTCAAAAATTTTGTTAATTTTCGGACAATTATTATGGTAGTTCCTCTTTATTAGCAGTTTCATGCATTTTCAGTTACCTGTAGTCAACTGCAGTCCAAAAATATTACATAGAAAATTCCAGAAATAAACAATTTGTAAGTTTTAAATTGCACACTGTTCTGAGTAGTGTGATGAAATCTTGTGCTGTCCTTTTCCATCCTACCTGGAATGTGAATCATCTTTTGGCCAGTGTGTCCTATACTGGTCACTTAGTAGCTTTGTTGGTCATCAGATTGACTGTCATTGACTATCACAGTGCTTGTGCTCAAGTAATCCTTATTTTACTTAATAATGGTTCCACAGCACAAGAGTAGTGATGCTGGCAATTTGGATATGCCAGAAAGAAGTAATAATATGCTTTCTTTAAGAGGAAGGGTGAAAGTTCTTGGCTTAATAAGGAAAGGAAAAAATTGTATGCTGATGTTGCTAAGATTATGTTAAGAATGAATCTTCTGTACGTGAAATTGTAAAGAAGAAAAAAGAAACTTGTGCTGGTTTTGCCATCACACTTCAAACTGCAGAAATTATGGCCACAGTGTATAGTCCTTAGTTAATATGGAAAAGGCGTTATATTTGTACAATAAGATATTTTGAGAGTGAGATTACATTCATGTTGCTATTATTATAGTACATTGTATAATTGTTTCATTTTATTTTTTATTTAGGTTAATCTCTTACTGTGCCTGAATTATAAATTAAACTATATAGTAGGTATGAATGCATAGGAAAACATTATCATGTTTATATATAATGTGTTTATATTTAAACATATTTATATAAAACATTATATATAGAGAGAGTTTGATATTATCCACAGTTTCAGGCATCCACTGAAGGTCTTAGAACATATTCTGTGAACTGCTATACTTCAGATGCTTCTTCTGTTCCATTTTATCTTTCTTCTCCTTCTGATATTCCCATTATGCTTATGTTACATTTTTTGAAATTGTCTCACAGTTTTTGGATATTCTGTTTTTATCATTCTTTATTCTCTTTGTATTTCAATCTGGGAAGTTTCTGTTGACATACCTTTAAACTTACTGATTCCTTCCTCAGCCATATCGTCTAATGATGAGCCCATCAAAGGCATTCTTCATTTCTGTTCAGTATTTTTTATTTGTAGCATTTATTTTTTATTCTCTCTTGGAGTTTCCATCTCTTTGCTTACCTTGTCCATCTGTTCTTGCATGTTGTTTGCTTTTTCCATTGGCACCCTTAAAATATTAATCATAGTTATTTTTAATTCTGTCTGACAATTTCATAATCTGTTTCATATCTGAGTCTGGTTCTGATTCTTGCTTTATCTCTTCATATTACTTTTTTCCTTGCTTTTTTATTTTAAAGCATATCTTGTAATTTTTTGTTGAAAGCTGGACATGATGTATTGAGTAATAAGAACTTGAGTAAAAGAACTTTAGTGTGAGATTTTAGGGTAATCTAGCTTTGAGTTGGGTTGTGCTGTAGCTTTAGGTGCCAGGCGTCTTAAACTTCTCTGGTGTACTTGTGTTTGTCTCTGCTATTTTGGGTGAGGAGGGGTTTTTCTCAGAATTCCTACATAAGCAGAGTCTGCATCTTGAAGCTCTTTGAACAGAAATCCACTGTTGTTATGTTGGAGTTTTGGCTCTTCACTGAGAGAACTGGCTGGAGTTCCTAGAGGTGAAATGCACAAAAGCATGGGGGTCCCACTAAGACTGTGGCCTACAGGAGTTTCTCACTCCCCTGCTAGTTCACATTCAGCCTCCAGCAGTTTGTCGAAATTATTCTTTAAGTGTTTCTTCTAGTTTGTGGTTCCAGTGATTTCTACTACAGGTCATCAGATCTTGGTTATAACTCTCTGTGTTCATCTGTGAAGGTTTGGGTTTTGAGAGTCTCAGATGCACACACAAAAAATACAATTACAAAGTAATTTTTTGGTTATACGTTTCAATTAAAAACTTTAATGGATATAAATATATTTTGTTTTGATAAGCCACAGTGATAGTGCAGTAAATCAAAATTGAAATTCCTTCTTAAAAACTCGTTGAAAAAATTCTAAACTATGGTTAAGACCTACAAATTTCTAGCCACCATTCATCAAAGAAAGAATCCGATGCCATTGGAGTGGCCAGCCACTCAAACAACTATGTTATTACCAATATTGATATGCTTAATGAAAAATTGTGTTCCCTAAAAACTCATCAGTTGATTGTGTCCAGTGTGTATTATGAAAACTTAATACAGCAGAATTGCCTGTGCTCTACAAAATGTAATCCTTTGTCAAAGGAGGCAGGGTGCACCTAAATAAATAGTAAAATAAATTGGAATGTATTTGGATCATGTATTCTTAAATGCGTACAGATTGGCATGTTAATTTATTACATAAAAGTTGTAAATTTTGCTGTTATCCTATTAGCTAGAAAAAGTCAATGCCATTTCCAAGCATGCTTCCATGGTCTTAGTGAGAACAGCTCTCACCCCCAGTTACTGTCTTTCATGAATCCCTATCATACAGTCATAGATGTAAAAGGAAACCCATGGAGTACAAACGGACACATTAGCATGTAAAGGCTGGTGCCTGCCCATCAGCAGACAAAAGGTCACAAAGAAGGTATTTGCAATGAAGAATAGCAAGTTTTGACCACTCTCCAGATCTGTACCTGTCAGACAGAGGTTGACACCTGTGACAGGTACATTCTGATTTCCACGTGCCTTGTGCGGAATCAGACGTGCTCATGGCAGCATGGCAACCAGATGTCGAGTGCTGCACCTCTCAGTGTGGAGATGCTCAGAAACCCTGGCTGGAAGAGGCACCTGGACTCACCTCTTGAAGTGCATACCACGCAAGAGAGCCAGACCAGGAGAGGGTTCTGTTAAGTCTTGTCCAACAACAGGTACGAGGAGTCATGCATGCTGACACGCCTTTTCCCTGATGCTCCACACTCCAGCACCTCCCTGGCCAACCCCGCACGGCGGAGAGGTTGAGCCGAGGCTGCTGGAGGGACAGTGAGGGTGTCTCCCTGTCCCCTTGCTATTCTAGGTGGGTTTTAGTGAGAGGGAAGACAGTGTGTAATTTCAGAGCAGGAAATGAAGGTTGCCTGCAGACTTAAACTGGGTCTGCAAACTCAGGCTGGAAATCAATTGACAAAGTAGATTGTTGCTTGGGATTTAGGAGCTCCCATGAGGAGAGTATGTCGAGAGAAAAATCAAATTCCTAGAACCCTTTAAACCAGAAACTAAGTCTTGGTGGATGCTATTGTTTTAGGTGGAAACTTCAGATAGACTCTAAAGAAGTGGCTTTCCCAAGACCAGAGCTAACTCCCGAAAAGAAGAAAGGAGCTTTCACCCCCTAAGATGTGACTCTGGCCCTTAGGAATACTCTCAAAATCACCTTGAGCTTGAGAACAATAGGGCTGACATCTAACTTCCAGAGGGCTGATTTTTTCCCCCCACGGTGGGGGTGCAGGGTTCCATGCACGTTCTCTTGTGACCTTTCTTGTGACCCAGAACAGGTATGAGATGTCGGTAGAAGAGAGTAGTCTCAGGCTTCTGAAACTGAGATGCCGCAGTCTTAGCCGCCATCTTAGCATGCACTTAGGAGACAGCCTGGCCTGACTCCCTACAGAACTGCTTTTACTGAAATGTTCTGTAGGATAAGAGCTGACTTACCAAACAGCTCTATGCAACGTGCCCAAAGTCTATTACTATAAGGATGTTGGAGAGAGTGTTGTTATTTCATCTGGTGTTTTTCTTCTTTAATTTTGTGGACATAGTGAATCTAATAAGTTATTTTTTTCCTCACTGCCTCCCTCCCTCCCTTCTTTCCTTCTCTCCCTCCTGCCTCTCCCCCGCCCCCCTTTTTTTTTTTGCTAGAAGGCTCAGAACTTCAGATCTGTGCAGCCTGCCAGACAAAAAAGCATATAACATGAGGGTATGCATTTTTCTTGGCTTCATTTTTTTACCCCTTTTGTCATCTTGGATAGTCAACTTCTGTACTATTTAGCAGAAGGCCACTATGAACACTCAGATCGGTAAGTGAGCTTCTTCACCCAGACATTGAGCCAGGACATAGGCTTTTAGTAACTGGCTCTGGGAACCCGGCTAGGACAGAATATAAACTTTGGTGGACTCAAAGTAAAAGGTCCAAGGGCCTGATTTATGACGATGTGAGAGATTACCCCTGGTGGGGAATTGACCCTCTGACTTGGAAATCCTCATTTTTCTACATGGTTGAGAGAACATGGACCTTGATGTCAGAAAGACTTCTGTTGGATTTCTGGGACCGCCACATATGTGAACCTCAGCAGATTCTCACTGAGGCCTCAGTGTCCTCATCAGTAAAATGGGCATAGGAGCATGGGTAGGGTTGTTGTGAGTGCTTATGGAGAGCCTCTGCAACACCCGGCCTGCTGTTTCCTCCTACTACTGGGATAAATGTGTTTGGAACTGCCCTGCTTTTTCAAATCTCTGGGAAGATATGGACGTTCATGCCTTCCTCTGGAACAATCCTGGCACCCCCGGGACTTGTCCGGAAATTCAGCTCGTGTCCGAGCCTGTTTAAGGGGCTTTTGCTTTCATCTTCAGGGGCCAAATGCCAGTGGCTGCTTTTAATGAAACCAAATCCTTCCTAGTTGTGTGTGATTTGGGGATTTCCTTCCCCAACCTGGGCAGCAGTCGGATACATTCCGTTTTATTTTCTGAGTGACCCCAGAGCACTTTGTGATTCTAAAACTGACCTACTGGGAGAAACAAAATAAACTCTTCCATTCCATCTTCTCTTTCTCCCAACATGTTTGGGTATGATCTGACTTTATATACCTACCCTACAGCTTGCTGGCTCCAGAGTGATAACAGCTAGCATAAGGACATTTATGGGTTATGTATTCTGGGTGGGCTCTGCCATGCGTCCTTGACAAACTGATAACTCCTTCAGCCATTGGTGGTTTAAGAGCCAAATTGGGAAGAGATAAGTAAAATCACAGAAAAAACCAAATGAACAAAAATATTTAATCTTTTAACCCCTAGAGGATACATATCCCATTTCCATTCCTCATCAATAAATTACAGTCTCCTCTCTTCGCAGTAAGTCCTTAATTTGGTGCTTTCTGGTGGAATGATTTTGGGGAGAGGGTGGTTTATAATGAGGAAACAGTAAGGTTTGCATATTGCTTAACTTTTGATGCTTCTTTTTTCTCTCTGCTTTTCTCTTTGAATCCGAAGCAAGAATGCCTCAGTGAGAAAGGGGATTGGTTGGAAATGCTGGCATTGTTTCCCTGAAAGCAGTGACCAGGAGCCTATGTCACTGGAATATGTGTCTTCCAGTGCCATTGGCAAGACCATTCCTATTGTGAGATCAGAATATTTAGCTAGAGGTGATTAAATATTCAACCAGTCAGACTGCCCTTCTCAGAGTACCTGTATCACCTTGTGATTATGTTTGGTTTCCCCTACAGGCCTACCTGCATGGGTAGGATGTGCTGGTCCTCTACATTTTAAGTATCCAGTCCTTGGGACAGTTCTGGCTCAGTGTGAATTACTAGAAAGGCATCCTCTTTAGTACTTCACTCAGCCTGGTGAGCTTGGTATAACGTGGGTCCTCCTCTAGGGGAAAGTTTTGTCTTTTGGGTGCTGACAAACTTGGTCCCTGAGCCTTTGTGACTGGGTCTTGGTACATTCATCAAGGAACAAAGGCCCCCTGGAAAACTACTGGGGAAACAGCCTGCTGTCCTTTCCCCAGGCAGACTACATTTTCCTTTTATCACTCCTCTTCCTGTTACCCTTTAAAATCAGTTATTTTACAAACATATTTTGATCCCAGCTGTGTGCTGGGTTCTTTGCTGGGTGCTGGACTATAATTTTACAACTATAAACCGTGATAAGGCTTCTGCTGCTTTGGAAAGTAAACAAAGAAAGGAACAAGGCCATTTCAGATAGTGGTAAGTGCCGAGACCAAAGTAAACTGGGCAGTGTGGTCCAGGGTAGGGTGCACAACAGCAGTAGTTTCTGGAGTCAGAGAAGGCCTCTTTGAGGAGGTGACTTTGGGCTTAACCTTGAATGGGAACCATGGGAAAGGAACCTTGGAAAAATCACGGGGAAGTTTTCTACTGCTCGCCTTTCTAACCAGAATGAAAGACTTCGGTTGAAGATTGGGTGGGAGGGACTGTATGGATCATACTCACAATACATATTTTCTGAACCCAGAATTGGGGTACTGTTTGCTATGGGATGAATTCTTTCCCTCCTCCCCCAGTTCATGTGTTGATGTCCTAACCTTCAGTATCAGCAGAATGTGATTGTATTTGGAAATAGGGTCCTTGAAGGGGTAACTAAGTTAAAATGAGGTCATGATCTAATGTGGCTGGTGTCCGTATAAGAAGGGGAGATTAGGACACAGACATGCACAGAGGGAAGATCATGTGAAGATGCTGGGAGAAGACAGCCGTCTCCAAGCCAAGAACAGGGACCTCAGAAGAAGATGATCTCTGTCGTCCCCTTGGTGTTGGACATCTAGCCTCCAGACTGTGAGGAAATGCGTTTGCTATTTAAGCTGCCAAGCCTGTGATAGTTTGTTACGGCATCCTTAGCAAACTAATGTCCTGTCAAGAGAGAAAAGTCTTTGAAATTGGGACAGTCTCAGAGAATCCAAACCAAGGGGTCACCAGCCATCTCAGGCCAGCCCCACTGAAGGCTCATCCCCAGGCTTGAGCTATGGCAGCAACATTAAAACTTCACCTTCCCCCTGCTGTGAGACCACTGGCTCCGTTGTTGCTTACGTGAGGCATTTGTGAAGCTGCAACCACCTTTGCTCACCAGCATCCTTCCCAGGATTTGAACCACTGACCTTACCATTACGAATGAGTCAGGTTATAGACAAATGTTTCTACTTGCATGCCCAGACTGTGTATAATTAACTGTGAGTTACAATAATGATAATGATGATGGTGATGACATTAAGTGCTAAAGGGCCTTCGGAATTTGGGGCCTGTAAAAATATAACTTATTATTTTCATTATTATAATCAGGTACAGATGCCTGGATAAAAAGGCTGTTTCTCACTAGTGTAAGAACACATGGTCATAAAAGTACCTAAAAACCTTATTTTTTTTCCCTTTTTAGAAATATGACCATCAAGTCATTATCATTATAATTAAATCAGCTTAAAAAATATCTGTCCAGGATCTGCATTGAGGTATATGCTGTCTTTTCTACAGTGAATGTTCTCACTGGCTTCTTTTAAATGGTTATGAGGACTGGGCCTTTGGCACTTTGTCATGGGGACAAGACATTGGCAACATCTGTTTTGGAAAAGAGAAACCATCTATAAAATATAATCAGCCATTAAAGGCACACCTACCTGCAATGAAAAGTTTCAGAAGAGGAGTTTGGGCAATGCATGCTCTACCTGGAGAGCATGTTCTATGATTCAGGAGAATTTTATTAGCCAAAAATGTAGTAAAATTGTAAGGCAATTTGAAGGACGTGTGTAACAGGTGGGGCAGATGTTCTAAGTGGTCACACATTATTTGGACGCTGTCTCCATAAGGGCAAAGAGACCTAAAACTGCGGGACTTTTTCCTTTCCTTCCCCCGTCCTTTCTTTCCTTTTTCTTTCTGCCATTTTAATTGGTTTTCAGAGGGTTTTAAAGGAATTTGGAAGGAAAATCTACCAGTAAGCATCATGAAATCTGGTACCCTCCCAGGTTGGTTGGGGAACCAAGGTAAGCAGGCTGTCTAACTGAACGTGAAACAAACTGTCCTTCTCCTCTTCCCGCTCCCTCCTCTTCCGTCTTCCTCAGCCCTACCAGACTTTGCTCACGAACTACAGAAGGAACAGAATAAAGCAGATTGCAGAGGAATCTTTTGGAACTTAAAGCAGATTCTGAGGAATTGTGGAAATTCTGAAAAATCTTAACATCTCACTGGTGTTTTCAGTCACTGGGGGGCTTGTAGGGAGATTGAAACCAGAAACAGAGCAGTTCAGTTATAAAAGGCTCTAAAAACTGCACAGATATCCATTTGGGGACAGGCTACTCCCTCAAATGCCCACATGAAGGGAGCAGAGTTGGAGAAGATGTTGGTCCAGCAGTCAGACCAGGTACATGGGCATCTGTTCGTAGCCAAGCCTTACTGAAAGCTCTTTTTGACAGGCTTAATATGATCATTATGTCTGTACAATTAAATCAACAAAAAAACAAACTTGCACCCTGTCCTCAGAATATTCCCCCAAACCAAACCTGAAAATCTGAAAACTAAGTAAACTAAACAAGTTGAGAGTACAACTTTTCAACTGGCTATTTAACCTTATAGAGAACCTAACAAAGCAAATGTTTGACTGAAGTTACATTATTTCCCCCACTCACCACAGACCGGTTGGTATATAGACATACAAGTCTTGGCTCCGAATACATTTTGTGCCTTGTGGCCCCAAGTCTAAACTCCTTCCTTCACGTTTCTAGGCTCTCCAGCCACTGGCCCCACCCTCCTCCTCTAACTTCTCACCACTCCCTAATACTCAGTTTTAATTCGAGCCAGGCTGGTATTTCTCCCCATGTCCTCTTCATTCCCATCTCTATGCTCTTGTTCATGCTGTTTACTTTTCCTGAGATGAGCACAATGTCCCTAACATTGTCCCCATTCATTCATTCATTGATGTCTTGAATACCAGGTACTATGTGTCAGATATGCAAGTTCCCATTGGGAGGGTATAAGAGACTTAGGCTGAGTGGGAAATGGACACTCATTCAAAACCAAGTCGATGGTAGTGTATGTTGCATGTCACTGTTTTCTGTTCGTACCTCAGCTCTGTGAAAAGCCTGTCCTGGCAATGGACTCCCCAGCTGTCTCCTGTGTGTTCACACCCAGGTCTAGTCAGCTGATGGATATCTACTCATTCCTCTCCTCCTTCTGGTTCCATCATGGCCACTTTCTGGGCTGCGACCTCTAAGCTCTGCTGCCTTTGTTGCTGGGCACTACCTCTCTGTAGATGCCCTCCCTACTCCTGCCTCCTTGGGCCACGAGTGCTGCTTCAACTGTAGCCTCCTTGTGGTGCAAATGCCATTCGATGTACACTGATAGAGGAACCCAAGGCAACTGTCTCCAACATCTTACAGAGGTTTAGGAGGGAACGGAGCTTTCCGGTTTTACTTACAGCCATGCCTGTCCTGGGAACCAGACACGGGTTAATTGGGGGTTGGGGTTGAGACATCCTACCCTGCTTGGTGGCTCCTGCCCCAGAAATGAAGCTCATATTACCTGACTGCATCTTCCCTTAGGGAAAGTCCTAACCCAGAAGCTCCTGCCCCACCTGCTTACCAAATAGTCCCAAACAGATCTCAGCAGTGGACTGAGCTTGGCCTCAATCCAGAGCTCCTTGCTACTTCGGTTATGTCCCAAGTATTATGAGGGTAGAGGAAGACATTTCTTGTGAGAGTGGAGGAAAACATCAGTGAGGAGTTAACAGAGAAGGTTTAGAAGGATGAATCACTACGTGGTGAGTGGGGGAAAATCAGCTCAGGCAAAAGAGCAGCATGCTCAAAGGCACAAAAGCCGGGAGAAGCGTGGGGTGAAGCAGCTTTTGTCTGGGGAACAGTGTTTTTTTTAGGAAAAGGGAGGAAGAAGACTGGGAGGTTAGATTGCAACCAGACCTATAAAGGGTCTTATAGCCCACTGTAAGGCACTTGGATTTTGTAAGTGTGGGGCTCCAAAGCAGTCAGTAAGTATTGTTGGATTTAAAATGTCTGACTTTGGGCTGTGATTCAGGCTCTGCTACATATACAGATTCATTGGGGGTAAGTTCCTTCCCTTAACTATTTTTCTTCCAACATGTGAGTTTTATTTTTTCCAATTTTATTCTAAGATCCTAACATTAATAACCTAGCTTAAATTTACTACTTGTGTACCTTGATTTCCCAAACAAATGGAAGAAGGCTGGATTTTAAAATTCTGCAGGAAAAACATGGTCGAGCCCAACATGTTTAGCCGTGGATGGTAATTTTGTGTACACTGAGTGATTTCCAGGTTCTTCCAGGTGGCATGATAAGGCCTTTCAGTCTTCATCTTGAGTGGGGCCATGCATTTGACTTCTCTTCATATCCCAGATGACATGAAGGGAGGGAGACCCCTTAGTCACATGCTTTAATTCATGTAGTGAACATTTGTTGAATACTTTCTCTATTCATTATTGATGATGCCCTTGAGGGCAGAGGACCAGGCCTTCTACTTCTTTTGTCGCTCCCGCCTGAACCAGCACAATCTTCTGTACCTAGCTGGTGCTCAGAAAAGACTCACTGAAGCAGGGGAGGTAGATGGTGGGGTAAAGAAGTGGCTTTGAATACTGGAAGATGCAAGGGTTTTGGAGTCAGCTATGATTGCGTATATATCACTTTGCTGTGCTGGTGTGATCTTGGGTTAGTTGATTCATCTCTTCCAATGTCCCTACCCAGGAAGTGGACATAGTAATATCCGACACATAGATTTAATGGGAGAATTTAACAGGATAATATATGAGATGATGTATGAGCAGTGCTGGGCACATAGTAAGCACCAGACTACTAAAATCAACAAAGGATGAACAGAAACAGAACCCGAGAATGCCACAATGAGCCACAGAGAAGAGAAGAGCAACCCTCTATTCCCCTTTCTCAAACATGTGGCCTATGTCTATAAAACAAATTCTAGATGGTTTTGATTTATTCAGAACTCAATCTTGTTTCCATATGTTGCACAGAGAAATTCCTTCCTCCACTTTTCCACTCACTGAGTAATCCCATCAGATCCCACCAAGCTCTTTGTCTGGATCAGTGAACATTCGGCCTCTTCCCAGTAGAGGCACATTCTTGTACTGCTTTTGGGAAAGCTGATCTGGAGTGAGAAGGGAAACGAGCACCCCAGTTATCCCTGAAGAAGACATCAGTGGTCCACCCAGGCAGCCCCCAGTAGTTTCTGCCTCACTTCTCTTCTTTGAACAACAAGACCGGCCCGACCTGCTCCTTGAACCCACGTTTGTGGGAGGGGAGTATGAGGCCTGGGCAGATCGTGTAGGAATCACTCTGGGACTCATTGCCTTGATAGCCTCCCATGAGCTTAATTGGTATCAGGTTTTGCAACTTTTTGGTCCTGAATCCTAATGTTTGAACAGTTTTGCTCTTCAAATGGAACTGAAGGGACTTGCATTAAAATGCATCTCAGTTTTGGAATCTAGGATTCTGGGGTTGGAATTTGTCCACTGGGGACCCATCCTCAGCCAGCTCCTCCTTCCTTCTCTCATTACTTCACACCCTCAAGAGACTGGGGCTCCAGCTGTCCCAGAGCACCTGTCCTCACCAAAGACCCAGGGCAAGCAGATTCAGACTGAAGAGTTCATGACTTAATGTTTTACTCCTCCCAAGGGGTATTTCAGCCACACTAATTTCATTTTAACAACCATTTGTCAAAGTTCTATGTTACTCAAGCAGAGTGCAAGAGATAGAAGAATAAAAACTAGGCAGAAAGTTTGACACTGTTTTCCAAGAGTCTAGTGGGAAAAAATAGTCATATATAAATAATTAATTTCAAAACTATGTAAAAAGTATGTGTGTATGTACCCTAAAAGAAAAAGGTATGAATTTTGCTCAAAGCGCTTTTAGATGCCCCAGGGAGAAATGACAATGTGTGACTACTAGAACTACATCTCTTGAGGGTGGAACCCTGGGAATCCTGAAGGATGAGGCTAGGATGCCTCTTGAACCCTGTTAGCAAGCCCAGTGTTTTCCCATTATAAACTGAGCTCATAAAGCCAGTGCCTGCCTGTCCCCTCCCTTACCACGAGGGTGGTGAAAGTTTCCTGAGGATGCAAAGTCACCTCCACCCGTGGGCAAAGAGCTGTCTGCTGCAGCACCTACGTGAACTCTTTCAGCTCTTGAAATGTTGTTAAGTCTGGGCCATAGAAGAACACTGGGTGCAAGTCAGGACACCTGACTTCTAGCTACACTCTGTGCCTACTTTGGAAGGTGTGTAACCTTTCAGAGCCTTAGCTTCCTGTTCTTGAGTTGGATAGCACCTGCCCTCTTAGCTATGCAGATAAAAGTGAGATTATAAATGTGAAAGCAATTTGAAAAACAACACTAGTGCCCTACCATAAGTTTTATTAATAATTAATCAGAAGGCATTTACTGAGTATCTGTTAGGCACCTATCATTTGGCTAGGTGCTAAATAGAGTCCCTTGGTCCAGCAGATTTCTAGTAACAGGGTATTTTTTCCATTCCATCTGGTTCAGAGAAATCATCAGCATGGAGTACGTACAGGAGGAAAGCAGTGGCTTGAGGATCAGGGATTCATGCAGCTCTGTCACTGGTTAGCTGTGTGATGCTAGACAATTACCTTCATCCCTTTGAGCCTCAGTTTCCTAATCTGTAAAATAAGATTTTCCACTGATTCCTCCTTGTCCTGCTTTCCCCTGCTTTCCAGCTATGCCCTTTCTTCTGGCTGTGATGGTAAAATGGGACTCGGTAAACCAAGGCACATTAAGGTAGAAAAGGCTGTAAACTATAACTTAACATGCTGATTCTTTGGGGGAGAATTTAATCCAGAGGAGTGACACTCCAGTGGGTGAGTATCAGATATGTAGAGTAGGCTAATGGGAGCATTATTTGGGAGCAGCCCTTACTGGAATGTTCCCCTTGAGGGATCATGGTATGCGTATCAAGCAGATAGAAAGTTCCAGAGTCTCACCTGATGTGACCATCACCTTACCTTATTGCCAATCAGCTCTGTTGGCTTCTCCTAAAAGGAGGCTAGTAGGAAAAATCTCCAGGGCAGAGCCTAGAAATACCTTATATTTGTATTTACTTTTATTTTTCAAAAAGTACTCTCACATATATTATCTGTGATCTTTGTAACATGTCCACCAGTAGTTAAGTCATTATAATTGCCATCCTATTTAGCAAAGGAAGGAACAAGTGTGGCTGATCTGACATTGCAGAGAAAGAGAGTAGCACAGCTGAAACTGGAAGCCAGCTGATGTCACTTCTGGTCTAAAATTCTCTATGTGACCCTCAGCAGGGGAGAAATGAGTGTGTCCTGGAGGGGACCTCACAGACCCACCATGTTCCTTGACTGGAGGGGATTCCTGCCTGCCTTCCTTCCTTCTTCTGCTCCTGGCTTTGCCTACAAGTAAAGTAAAGGAGGAATCCTCTACCCATGAACTCCACATTTGTCAACTTGATTCCCTAAAAATACAGTCACGTGTTTTAGATGGAGACTCCACATACCTTTTACAAAAGGAGGGCTAATCAGCCAGGAAATACATCTTAAATATAGACTACATAATATTGTCACCAGGGTGATGCTACAAAGTCATAGAAGATGGATCTTTTTTTTTCTGAACTTACGATCTTTCTGGGAAGATAAGCTGTGTTTATTCTAATTTTTACCACTGGTGAATATAAAACTAACATTGGTAACAAAATATGAACACAAAGCCCATGTCTATGTGAATTTACTATTTAACACGTAAAGCACACAATGAATTGTGTGTGTATGTGTGTAAAAGGTACATCAAACAAGCCTGTGCTGTGGGATATGATCAACATCAACAGGAAACATACTATTCTCTGTGATGGTTAATTTTATGTGTCAACTTGGTGAGGCCACACTACCCAGATACTTGGTCAAACATTATTCTAGATATTTCTGTGAAGGTATTTTTTAGATGAGATTAACATTTAAATGAGAAGACGTTGAGTCAAGCAGGTTATCCTCCATCCTGTGGGTGGGCCTCATCCAGTCAGTTGAAGGCCTCAATAGGAAAAGACTTAGCAGACAATAGAAAGAGGGGTCTTGGCTAGCAGACTGCCTGCCTTTGGACTTGTGCTGCAACAACAACTCTTCCCTGGGTTTCCAGCCTGCTGGCCTACCCTGCAGATTTTGGACTTGACAGCCTCCACAATTCCTTGAAATAGACCTCTCTCTCCATCTCTATAAATGTCTAGGTATATATAGACATACGCACATATATATGTATATCTATCTGTCTATATATACACACATATATGTATATGTATCTATAAATACATCCTATTGGTTCTCTGGAGAACCTGTCATTCTCCCACTGTCCTTAGAATACCCGATCCTGTATAATAATCTAGAGTCTCACTGTGATACAAGGTCACATCTCTCCTTGTGAGACGAGAGCCCTTGGTGTGTTGTCTGTTTGTGGTGGGGTGGGAGGTGGGGGGAATATCTGGACTCATCTCCTCTCATTCTTGGTAATTTCCTCTGCCTCCTGGCTGGCTGCTGTAATTGATGCCTCCATGGTTAGCGCATGGGGAGGAGGGAGGGAACAGAGCATAAAAAGTCCTGGTGGGCAAGGGGGTGGGCTGACCACCTAAGCCACCCCTCTGGCCTGACCCATAGATCCACCCCTACTCTCACTCCATTTAAGGGACCAGCTCTCCCCAACTCAGGGAGCAAGCGAGCAAGGGAAGCTGTTACCTGTTTTCGCTCCCCTGGGCAGAATCCCAATAAAGCCTTGCCTCAAAGCAAACAAAGAAGTACTGGTGGAAACTGCACTGTTTGAAGCCAGCTGCAGGATCTCTGGACCCAGCTGATGATTCTGCTGATTCTTCCCCTTGTGGGAACTTTCATGGGGACTCTGGAGGCTTCAGACCCTGTGGCTAGAATGACCCCTGACATGGGTAATGGCCTTCCTTTGGCCAACTGCTTCCCACTAGGCCCTGTTCTCCAGGGATCCAGGCCACACAGGACCTCAGTCCTCTTGAGCAGGACTTAAAATGGCTCTAGTGTGGGTTTGCCTCCTGTGAGGTCTCCGTCTGGTTAATGACATACAGTGACATGGGACTGATCTTGTCCCAGGTACTACTTTAAGTACATATATTAGCTCATTTAATTCTTGCAATGATTTTATGAAGTAGGTACTTTTACTCTGTCTGTTTTACAGAGGAAGAAAGTTAGTCTCAGAGAGGTTAAACAACTTACTCAAGGCCACGCAGCTACGTGTCAGAGCTTCAGACCAAGGAAGTCTGGCTCTGGAGAGCGTGCTTCCAAGGCGGGCCCCAGCTCTGTGGGAAACATGTATGTGCTCTTTGACCTGCCATGTACCCTCCTCAGTAGAAGCAGTTCCTTGGCCAGCCTCTTACTTTCTAGATTTCCTGTGTCCACTCTGTTCCCAAATGATCAGTCGTCCAAATGATCTCATTGAAGGCCTTTCCCCTGTTCCCTGTTCCAACTATAAGGTTTGAGTTGGGGACAGTCTCTGTTTTTTTCTAGAGGAAACATTTCATATGCAATCTTTTTTCTCTTGCCAGTCTTTCATATTCTCCAAGTGGGTAAAGGCTTAAGAGTCTTGAAACCAAATTATAGTTCATTTCTTTTGAAAATTCTGCATAGGGTGGTCTAGTACCTCAATCTGGATTTTCCCATCTGTGATATTTTGGTGTCTCTGTTGAAACTGTAATTCTTACATCTTATTATATATATATATATATGCATGTTATATATTAAATCATGATTATGATGTATTTAAGTGCACATAAATGACTATGATTGGTAAGAAGCAATCCACTATTTTTTCTTTTACTTTTTTTGCTTTGTTTATTCTAAGGTACATAGTTTTTTTCTGATTCCATCATTGTTATCTTCATCCTCTTTTCCATTTCACACAAGCTCACACATTTTAAAATCCACAGTCATGGGTATTGATCACTTATTTCTATTTATTTCCAATATGTTTTCCTCATGACTCTTTTCCACTGGCCCCAGATTCCCCTGGGGTGAGGTGGGATCTTGGGGGTCTGTTGTCTCAGTCCTTGTGTAGCGGTCCTGGTGTTGTAGGGGTCCTGTTACCATCCACAGTGCTGACCCACGCTGAGAGGGAACCCATGCATGTGTGGATGGGTATCCTAGCCCACATGTCCATGCTTCATATGCCCCTAGCCCACACATCTCCCTCCTCTGCACACCCTGCCTCACCCCCTGAGGCCTAGGGATGTGCATATTGCACAGTCTGCCTTCAGGAGATGAAGGACCCTGTAAACGGGCCAGGGCTATTTGGGCAGGACATTTTGGGGTACAGGGTGCCTGTGGGGAAGGACAAGCTAAAGGAGGTACAGAGCTGGACTACAAAGCCTGGGTCCTAGTGCTGGGGACTCTTGCCCTGTCAAGGGTGGTACTGATTGCTGGTGTCACTTTTTTGTGCCTGCCTGGAGTTCCCTCTCCATCGTGGTGCTGTCCTGAGTTGCCCCCACAGTGATACCACCCTTGTGGATTTAGATAGTTACGGCCTCAGTAGGTCAAGGAAGGAAAATGGCCTGGGAATCCAGCCTTTGCAGCTTGGGATGATCCAGATAACCAGATGCTCTCTGAATTACCACCTATGGAAAGCTGTGATACAGAGCGGGGGACAGAAAGTTAAGTGGAGGCCAAAGAGCTTTCCATGTGGTGAGATTTATGATTTCTTTCTTATTTTAAAAGTTGTTCCATGAAGTGAGTTGAGCTCATGGAAAATTATTCAGCCACAGGACAGCCCTGGAAAAGCCTATCTTGGCCCTGTTGGGCCTTCTACTTTGAAAAGACTTTATTCACATGTCTAGACGGGTTAACTTGAAGTTAACCGTCTTACTTAATAAGAACCAAGCTCTCAACCCATTTACATTTTTTATTACCCCACATATATCCTAAGGCTTAAAAGATTCAGGGAGGAGGTCAACATTATTTTAAAATGAACAAGAGGCTTGGGATGGTAAAAATTGCAAGTCAGTATCGTTGGCTGGAGACTGACTCCAAATCTCTCATGAAATGTCTCATAGACATGTTCCATCTCAGGTTACCTTGGCCACTCATTTCCCTCTTCACTCTCTACGCCTAGTATGTCTTTTCAGCTAGGTTTCCATTGAAGCTGACATGATTAGCAAGGCTTTTTAAATGTATAAACACACTGCATGTTGGCCTCAGCAGAAAGGTCAAGACTGGACTGAAGTCTCTCCTATGCAGTATTTATGAGGGTGAAAAAACAGAGTTTGAGGCTTTTGGAAGGAAGGGAGTGAGGACCACCTCGTGTCCAGCAGGAGCACTGCTTACTATTTGCAAGGGGTCTGCCTCCCAGCGTTAATGCAGGGCCTCTGGCTTCCATTATAAACTTCAAGGAGCAGAGAACTGTGTCCATCCTCATTACCATGTTGATTATTACCAATGCTGGGACCGGTGCTGATAGCCTAAGTTTAAATATGGGTGGACTTCTTGTAGTTTTCCTGGGTAGTTGATAGAGTAAAGATACTGGTAAATCATACTGTACGTATTAGATGTCTTTTAAAGGATATAGCAATCCTTTAAAAATAAAATAAAATAAATGTTTTAAATGCATAGTGAGATTGCTTTTTCAAGGAATCATTTTATTTGGGCAAGCAACTTGTATTTCACATTTTGTTTTTTTGAGTTGCATTTTAGGTTATACATCACCCTCATAATGATGTATCCCTTTTTAATATAGCAAATTCCTTACCCATTTTTGAAGAATAAATATCTTTGCCTATTTTAAGGAAAGTGAGTCATGCCTCCTGTCTAGTATACTAGTTTACCTTCACCTAATTCATTATGTATGTATAAACTACATACATTTTGGAGTTAAAATTAAAATGTATTTATCAAGCCTCATTTTGACCTTGACTTCAATTTTGATTTCTGAAGTGAGTTTGCATGGGAAAAATGTCTAAGTTATGAATCCTCATATAGTGTATAAGAATTGCTACATTTTTTAATGTGCAAACCCATGTGCATTAATGGAGAGGCAGTCTTTTTGAAGAGAAAGGTGAGTGGGCTTTGGATTCAGAGCTTTGGGTTAAATTTCAGTTCCTCCACCTGTTCTGTGGCCCTGGGTAAAATGTTCCACCTCCCTGAGTCTTGGCTTTCTCAGCTGCAAAATGGGACTAATCAGATTCCTGTTACTTAGTTGAAGCCACCATGTAATATGAGGCTCTGTAAAGCAGAGAGCTGGGAAAAGGGGCTGACCTATATGCTGGTGTCCAGAGTGCTCCGCTTCCAGATCCTTACGTGGTCTGAGACAGACATGGGCATATTCCATTCCATGCAGCTACAGGTGGCCCAACATGTCTTTTTCCTTTTAAAAAGGGTGAATTGTCATTCTAGATGAGAATTTTACTCGACTTGTTTTAGGAGAACTAGTAAATGAAACTAATTACAAAAGCAAAAAAGAAAGTTTAAGAGAAATGTATTTAAAGCTTTTAACTCACTTCCCTGAGTTCTTACATATAATGTAGTTGAGAAATAAACACTAAGGAGACAGAAAAGTCCTAGAGGAAAGGACATACAGGGGTCCACGAGGACTTTGAGCGTGATACCATAGGCATTATTTAGCTGAAAGCCTTTTCTGAGATGTGTCTTTGCATGCCCGTTGATATTGATAGGTTTTACAAAACAGTCAAATCGTGGCCACCCCATGGAGCATGTATCTCAAAGCTTAATTATAAGATCAATTTCAGGAGGACTTTTGTCTCTGGTCCTGATCCATACTGTACTTGGTGGGCTTTGAGCCCCTTGGGAGGAAGCTGGCTTGGCCATTCAGCTTGGCATTCTTCAGATCTCCACCTCTCAGTCTCCTTCAGTTCTGGGCGCTGAGGTCAGGGAATCAGGAACTGCCTGTGGTAGTTGGCAGAAGTGGAATGAAGCTTCCTGAGGTTCTGGGCACTGATCACAGTGAAGATAGAAGCAAAGAGCAGAGACTGCCCCTGGACACCAACTGCTTTGCAGGGTCAGAGGTGAAGGCGGAACCTCTATGTTAGGGTTTCCCAACTCTTGGTCTTGACTCGCTAATGAGCTGTAAAATCAACTTAATGGGTTGAGGCCATCATTTTAAAATAATTGATAAAGAAGAGAATAGCAAATAGAATAAATTAGTTGAGGATAGTTACTGTTTCCTGAAATTTTATTTTAGTTATAGATATATATTTTATTATAAACCCATATGTGTATACACATACATATTGTACATTGAGTTGTGATAGAAAATATTTTTCTTTCAAGATGTGGCAAAATTTCTTTTAAAATGTAGGTTGTGGCAAAAAGTGTTCCTCAGTCACTACTCCTTTTGAGGACCAAAAGATAATTACAAAATTCACAAGGCACACAGTGATTTTACAAAGACACGTGGGTATACACACACATACACACACACAAAGGTAACTGCTTTCCGCCAAAGCAACACACAGACCTGGCATCTTACATTGGAAGTAGGAATAAAGCCCAGTTGAAACCAGTTCCTCCTCAGTTTTATAGATCCAAGGCAGTCTAGGGAGGTAGAACAGGGCTGTTCTGTCCCAGGACAAAAGGCTGGAGTGAACATTGGTATCTATCATTGGGATATAAAAAAGTCCATGGCTCAGTAAACTGCCATCTAAAGAGGGGCATGGCATTCTTGAGGTCCCTTCTGATTGTCCTGGAGCCAGAAAATGGAATGGAGAGAAAGAGAAGGATTTTAGGGAAAACTGAAGGTATCAAACATCACTGTCCTTAACCCAGGAACCCTGAGCAAGCTGTAGAAGTAGATAATGAGGGACAAAGAAAAAAGATCTCCTTGCAGTACGTGGCACTGTTTCTGTAAATTTCGAGATGAGGCATTTGTGCCAGGATCTGTCTGCCTGCATGCTACTGTGCTGGACCTTGTGAACGTGGCTGGCTGAAGCTGCTGATGCCATAATTAATCTGACAAGGTATCTAACTGAAAGAGGAGAAGGGGTGCTTAGCCTGGTCCAATGGAGTATGTCAATGAATAATGGGATGAAGCTAAGAGAAGGTAAAATTGGGCTGAATATCAAGGAAAAAATTTATCTTACAGAAAGTTCTATTAGATAGTAGAGTGGTCTCTCCAGGGGGACAGTGGCAGGGCTGGTGGTGCTGGAATCATTTACAAGTCGGCTGTCGAAGGCCCCTGAGAGTATGCTGTGGGGAACAGAACTGAGTTGACAGGAGTGGACAAGATGACCTCAAAGGTCTTTTCCATCTTTAGTGTCTACGATTTTGTGATCGTCTGCTCTTCAGTGAAGCGCTCCAGCTCCAGCTACTCTCTAGGGCCTGAAACATATGAAATAATTGTTAGTAAGATAACCAGCGATGAAACATTTTCGAGGAACCATTCGTTCCTGGCCATCTTTTTCCATTCAAAACTGGGCTGGGGAGAAATGAACAGGGTAAAGCAAAGAAGGAAGAAATCAGAGTTTATTGTTCTCAAAACCAACCTTATTATTTCAGTCTATTTTTATTCATTCAAAATATTTGATCAAATGCAAAACTATTCTTATAAGTTGTGTTTAAATATAAAGGCAGTTTCTTTGGGACTAGACCATACTAAATTTCTTATTTCTCAACAGGTTGTTTTATGTATTGTATAGAAAGAGCCCGTTTTAGGGGTTGTTTAACAGATGAAACGAGTTCTTGGATAAGAGGCATTGTTCCATCTGCAACATGGTTAGAACTCTTGTACATTTGCATTTCTGTGTTTCAGAATTATTCAGGCAATAAATTACTCAGGATGTCAACCTTATGCTGAAACAGAAATGACCTACTTTGTGAGGATCTCATGTATTTTAAATTTAACCTTGTGCCTTTTCTTCAACTGGGAACAGGAGAAAGTAAGTGAAGAATGGTGAAGTCCAGGTCTTTTTAAGTAATCACAAGGAGACCAAAAATAGCTAAAATAAATTGAGATTTTACTACGTGCTAGGCGTTGTTCTAAGGGTTTGATGTGCATTAACTCGTTTATTTTCTTATAGCAACCCAGGAGGTAGGTGCTGTTGCTACAATTGAGAAAACTGAAGCACTGAGAGGTTAAAAATCTTGCCCAAGGTCCCAAAACCAATAAGAGGGAGAGTTTAGATTTGAACACGTAGTCTGGGTTCAAAACCTGTACCCCTAACAATGATTACACTACCACCTCTCTAAGGAGAGTTTTGTACTTCTTTGAAGAACAATATTGAGGGGAGAGATTTTGGTCTCTCTTTATTCACTGATGAAACTTCAGAGCCCAGAATAGTCCATGGCACATAGTAGGCACTCAATAAATTTTGGCTAGAAGAATGAATGGGAGTTGATATTGGCAATTCTGAGTTTTCCAATGCCAAAGTCATCTATTCCAAATTTGCTAAGTGAAAAAGGCAACTCTTTGTCTCTCTTTGGTTTATCTGAACCCTCTCTTAGCTTCCAAAGTTTTTCTTCCAGATGCCTTCCTTGACTTTTTGGAGTAAGTTAGCTGCCCTAGAAACAGGGTCCACTAGTTCCCTGCATTTCCTTGAGATGGCAATTTTCATACTTCATTGTAATTATTTATTTAGTTGGCCATCTTCCTGGCTACATGGTAAGCTCTGCAAGAACAGGGTCTCTGTTTTGCTCACCACTGTAACTCTAGACCCAGCGCAGAACTGGGCACAGAGACGTCTGTTTGTGGGTAGTTGTTGAAAGAATGATTGAAAGAAGATACTCTTTCTAACTTATTTTTCTACTTGTTATTTACAAAGAACCTTCACAATGTATTAGGTATCTATTGCAGCATAGCAAATTACCTTAAAACCCACAGTCTTAAAACAATAGTAAATATGTATTAACTCTTACCATTTCTGTGAATCAGAAATTCAGGAATGACTTAGCTGGGTGGTTCTGACTCAGGGTCTTTCCTGAGGTTGGAGTCAGATGTAAGCCATGGCTGCAGTCATCTGAAGGCTTGACTGAGGCTGGAGGAGCCACTTCCAAGATGGCTCTCTCACGGGTCTTTTGTTGAGAGGCCTCAGCTTCTGTTCACGTGGGCCTCTCCATAGGACTGCTCGAGTGTCTCAATGATGTGGCAGCTGGCTTTCCCCAGAATAAGTGGTGTAAGAGAAGATGGTCAATGCTGCCATGCCTGTTATGACCTAGCCTTGGAAGGCTACTATGCCTTTCTACTGGTCATGCAGACTGGTCCTGATGCAGTGTGGCAGGAGGCTCCACAAGGGCATAGATACCAAGACCAGAGGCAGCTGTAGTGGAGATTGGTCACCACACATATCATTTGACAACTCTTCCTATCACGCCTGTGAAATATTATTCCCGTCTTACAGTTAAGGGTGACAGTGAGTTGCTTAAGATTATACTCTGGCCTTAAATCCAAGTTTATTCCCTCTAAGTTAAGTTCTTTCCAACATATCATAGCTATATGATTAACTAAGTAAATTACATATAGCTTTCAGAAAACTCAAGATATAAAAATCTAAACACCAAATTAGAAGTATTATTTGCATTACAAAAGAATTCACCATACTACAGGATTATTTAAATGGCATATTCAAAGTGACTCAAAGATGAGTTTTAATGTGACTTTTGGGCACACATGTGTTAGGTAAAGAGAAATATAATTTTAAAATGTGTGTGCTGGAAACAATTAGATTGTGGATTTCTTGAAAGCAAGGATAGAGTCAGGTGTATCTTCAGTACCAACCCTGGCACCTGGCCCAGAGGAAGCTTTCAATAAAAGTTTATTAAATAAAGGAATGGTTATGGCAAAATACCTATAGCTACAATTTCTTAAGAATCTTTTTGTATATGAAAAGTTAACACATTACTTTTAAAGTAATGTATTTTATTCAATACATTTTAAGTAATGTATTTAAATACATTTATTCTTATTTTATAACTAAGAGCCTGATCCCTACTGAGCTTTATTATTACTAGACTACCTAAAACTAGATATTAGTACTGGCTGGATGTAACATGTTGGGAAACTTTATCCCGGCTGAGTTGCGAGGTTGAAAAACTGACAGATGTCTAATGAAAACAAAGAAAAAGAAAAATCTCACCTAGAGAATGGATAAAAGATCTGTTTTCAGAACATGTAGGTAAATGGAATGGTGTTTATTATTAGACTCAATTAACCAACCAAACCATTGTCCTAAATCTGAATAAAATCTTTTCCATTGGAAACAAATACTGAAGAATTTTTAAAAGTTTTTAAAAAAAATGCATCACACTCCAATTGGGTCTGAGACTTGAAGAGATTCTTGGCAGATTTTTTCTTTTTTAATAGCCAGGGGATCTAATGTTTTCTGACTTGAACACTTTTGCTGTTTGTAAAGATTTTCTAAGGGAAGGTGAACAGATGCTTCTTTGGAATAATTCCTTATCGAGTCTGTGAAATTAGTAGGTTATCAAGTTTATGATGGTATGGTTGTTAGCATAAGCTCACATAGGAGATCGAATTATGGCCAGACATAGATAAAAGATTTTTATCTTTTATAGAGTTAAAGAAAGATATTTGTTGAACAACTTCAGTTAAGGATAGGAAGGTTAGCTCTAGAATCCTAATCGCAATGATAGCCTGGTATGAATATTATACAGCATTATACAGTTTACTTTTGTGATGGTGGTAATGTAAGATGAGTTCTGTTTATCCTAATTCAGGTAGTATAGATGTGTATTTCCAAGTGTAAATTTCTCAATTAACTTTCCTACGTAGATTTGCTGTTAGTCATTCTTCTGTTTGAACAGTGAGCTGTTTAGGGTTTGAAGGGAGAAGTGTCTATGATAGGAATGAAAGTACATACGTGTAACATCATACCCCTTCCTCATCCACGGCAGACATTTATCGTGGCACATTTGCTCCCTGAGTCATTGTTAGAGGTTTGCAAAAGAGCGAGAGATTGGCAAAATCAGGAGAGATCAAAATGATCACTCATGAGCGAGAACTCTATAATAAGTGATAGGAATTTGCCTTGATAAAGCAATAACTTACTTGTTGTTGGCTAAAGATAACAACAGATAAAGATGAATAAATTTGACTCACCTGAGGGGAGTTATAAAGAAAACATTTGCTCTTTTATGTGAGTTGCATGAATTGTCATTTAATATTTCATATATAAGAGGAATGAATAAGAAGTAAAAATGTATTTTTAGTTTAAAAACTTCTTTAAACTGAAGACTTTGAACAGATTGACTCCTGTTTTTATGCAAAATCTACCCATAAAAGGTACAGAAGATTAAACCTAGAAAGGACTATTGAGACCACTTTTTCCCACATTCTTTCCATTTTACCACTGCAAAAACTAAGGCTCAGACTGGGGAGCTGAGTCATGCAAGTTCACAAAGCTCTTATGTGATGGCAGTGGGGCTAGTGAAATTGCTGCGTAGTGAGGGCACACAGTAAGTGGATTTCAAAATCTCTTCAACTCTCAGGTATGCTGTTTCTCTCTAACCCCTCATGAACTCTCTGATATTACGTATTTGTTTATTTTCTGTCTCCACCTACTAGAATGTAAAGTCTGAGGACTAAGTCTGTATCTGTTTTGTTCTCTACTATTTCCTTTGTATATCCTCCTCATTTATTGAGGATATAGTACAAAAATATATGTTTGAGGATATATGTTTAGATAACAGATGCTGTTGAATAAATGAGCCAAGATGGGGTTCAGAATCTTTGCTGACCTCACACTCCAGATAGCTGCCACCAGTTAATTTTAGCTAGCTTTCTAGTAACTTGTGGACAGACTCCAAGGTCACCCTCATGACCTTCCTCTCTTGCTGTTCACATCCTTGAGGGAGGGAGTGACCTATGACTTGCTTCTACCAGTAGAATGCAGCAAAGGTAAAAGAATGTGTGTGATTACATGTATGTGATTCCATTACATAAGACTGTGACCCCTGTCTTGCTAAGAGACATTGTTCCTTGCTGGCTTTGAAGAAGCAAGCTGCCATGTTTTGAGATGCCCATAAAGAGGGTCACTTGGCAAGGAACTGAGGGTGGCATTTAGATAACATCCGGCAGGAAACTGAGCCTCAGTCCAATGGTCTGCAAGGAAATGAATGCAGCCAACAACCATGTGAGCTTGGAAGTGGTTCCTTCTCCAGTTTAGCCTGAGATGAGACTCCAGCACTGCTAATACCCTGTTTGCAGCCTTATAGAGGACTCAGCAAAGCCATGCCCAGACTCTTGATTCACAGAAACTGTGAGAGAGTATATGTGTGTTGTTTTGAACTGCTGTTTGTTGTAATTTATCTAGCAGTAAATAACTAACACAACCACCTCTCATTTAGATGCATTCCCTCATTTGGATATTCACAAAATAGAATTCTAAACCAGGTTTAGAGTACTCTAAATTCAACAAGAAACATAATTTAGGAGAAAATGAAGCTCTTTTTTGAAAGAAGAAAGGCTTAGTGTCTGGTTTGTGTTGTGTTGAATCTTCCAGGGCCACAGCTTTCAGCTCTTTATGATCTACTGGTACCTAATCATGGCTTATTCATAGACGTCAGAGTTCTCTTCCCTTCTGCTCACCTGGTTGCCAGCATTCAAACTAATTCATAAGATAAACTGGGCATAGAGTCAGGGTGGGAGCATATCTGAGTATCTCTGTTTACATCAAAAAATGGTTCTCAACATTTTGACTGTATTTCATATAAGTCCATAGGTGAGTAACCAAAGATGCTGCTCTCTAAAAGGGGCCTTTCATTTAAAATAGCTTGTCTTTGTAGACTGTGTGTGTTAGTAAAGGTTGATGAAGTCCCTTTAAAAAAATGGAGTCAAACAATTTTTTATGAATCTAAATGATCTTTATGTTCATCACTGAATTTTGTGGGATTGGCCGTTTCTGTATGCAGTGAAATTGTGCTTTTGCATTTCAAAGCCAAATAGAAATAAAATAGATTATGTGTAATTTTGCATTGTCCTTGTCCTGCCTCTGTAGGTAATTGATGATATCAGTACTCTTACTTCACAAAGTCAGTGCTGTTTAGCAAAATTGGCTTTATATCAAATCTCACTTTTCCAACTAATTCCATAAAATATTACTTGGATATCCATAAAAAAATTATTCACCAAATAATGAACTGAGAATGTTATATGAAGACAATGTTGATGTTGTGGCCAGGTCTGTGGACTCTTGGAAATATATTGGGTGTTCTTTTCCAGTTACTTTAGAACTACAAGACACGACTATCACTTCCTTTATCTCTACTTACTCTAGACCACAGAACACATTTTAGTTCGGAGAATTGTCTCTTCTCTGTGTTCAGAGCACTCAGAACTCAGCGCTTTTTAATAGTCCTTTGCCAGGCTTATTTCCAATGCCTAGGAGAGCTAGCCTGCAATACCTGATTTTACCAATAGGTGCTGCTCTTTAAATTTCAATATCTAGTATGGTGATTTTTTTTTTTTTACACCACCCCACCATCACCTCCACCCCAAACTAATTTGAGGACACAGAAGCACCCCATACTTTAAAAATTTTTGTTGCATATTAGGATACTGATAAGTTTTTGTTTGAAGAA
The DNA here is from genome assembly GCF_036321535.1 of Camelus dromedarius. NCBI lineage: Eukaryota > Metazoa > Chordata > Mammalia > Artiodactyla > Camelidae > Camelus > Camelus dromedarius. Next base: position 20,549,396 of record NC_087450.1, read on the forward strand.
ATGTTTTTCTTCTAAATAAATTGGAAGCCACAGCCTTAACCTGAAAATATTCCAAGTTTGATATTTAAGTTTTTATAAAATAAATTAGTGAGCTATTCTAGGAATGCTATCAGGTTTCCCTTTTACAGAATGCATTTTTTTTAAGTGCAAAAAGATTTTTCTTGACAAGAAAATATATTAAATATATTCAAAATGAACAACTTGGGAAGTATCTTTGAAATAAATCTTATTGTTCAATTGTTTAGTCCCTTTTTTCTCAGTAAGCTAGAAATTACCTACATGTTTTGGTTTCACTGGTAACTGCATACATTTTTCAGGTGCAGTTGAATTTTTTGAAAGAATGCATTTCTGTTTTTTTAAAGAAGTAGTAGAAAGAATTCTAAAGAAGAAAGAAATTTTACTGAAAAAGTGGCATTTCTAATCTTTATACTTCTCTACCAGACTAGAGATTAACCATTGTGGCAGTAGCAGCACCAATTTTTTTTTGTGGGGAGCACATACGTAATTGATCTGAGGCAATAATTCAATGCTAAAATTGTCTCATGTTCCATGAAAACATGAAGCAGGATGGCAGAGTGGCTCAGACACAATGTTTTATGAGAATAAGCAGCCAGTAGCCCTTGGCAGAAGCTGTGGGACTTATGGGTTAACTTTGGGTGTTCCATTAAGGCTACCAGCCTATCTGTGTCAGTTCCTGGAAAGCTACCTGGGCAGGGAAAAAGACAAGCACTAAACCTGGGGTATGGGAGAGAGGTATAATAAAAATAATAAAAACCACAGGACTCACCATATTTCAACATAGAGAGTCTTATATTCAGGTAAGAAGTTATCTTTATGGTAAGGTCTTTCCCCCTTTATTCTTTACTTTTTTTTTCTTTATAAAAAATCTTTGCTGATTTCATAAGATTGTTTCCTGTGAATGAAATTCTTCACTTTAGGGCTGATACGTTGTGACTTACGAAAATCTGAAATACCTGTTGTGGATCAGCTCTCACTTAGCAAGGGCTGGATTTGTCAGGTGATGATTGAAGTTGTAAATCAGTATTCTTGGATCTGGAATTTCCTATAGTGAAGCAAATAGCTGCAAACCTCAGCTTTAAGAATAAAATAAAATGCAACAAGCAGTAATAATAATAAAAAAAAAAAAACCTTGACAGGCAAATTTGGCGTTCCGCGTTGTGCATTTATTTGTAGTCTCTCAGACTTTCTGAACACTGTAATTTGTTTGTGCTGGTGCATCACTATCATCAAAGATACAGGACTTTATTAGCTCTTCTCTCTTAGGGAGCCCTTTTTTCTTTCTTTTTTTTTGTTTTTAAGGGAAAGGAATGCATAAAAGTTCAGCCACTTGAATCTGTGTGTAATCACACTTCTAGCAAAAGTCTTATGTTTCTTCAGCAGGAGAAAGAAAAGAAGGAAGACTGTAAAAGGAAGGAATAGTGGGTGGGAAGGGAGAAGAGAGGGAGAGAGAGGAAGAGAAAGAAACCTCAGGGCACATTTTCTTTTCAAAAAGTACGACACCAAGGTGACAATATTGTGCTGAGGGGATGAGGTGATTTCTCAGACCTTCCCTTCCAAGTTTAACTACATTCCCTTCCAAGCTAAACAACTCTTAGAAATAAATAGCTGACATTCAGAGCACAATGTTAGTAAACAACAGTTCCTTTACTGTCTGTGGAGAAAACTTTGTCCTTGCTGTGTGGATCAGGACTGAATGGTCATCTTATTTTTAGTTCAAGAGTTTTTAAACATTTGGAAGGAATTAAAATGAGATCAGATGAATGGTGATAGAGGAGCGGCTTTAACAGCCTGTGGGGCTGGAGTAATGGTCTATCAATGGCCTAAACTGATCATTTAGTCACAAGTCTGAAGCCTGTGTCTACTTTTGCTCTCCCGAGGCTGAGATCCACTCATAAGACAGCTGTCCAGGGCACAGAGGGGAGCTGGAGTGTTGAAGGAGGAACTTGCAGTCGGTGGTGGAGAGTCTTGCATTGGCTGCTCCTCTGTGTTAATGACCATTTTGTCTCTAAATCCAAAGATACGCTCATCAGCTTTTCAAAAAAACAAAATGAGGTGGCCGGGCCATTTAACCAGAGGCTATGGACTTCTCCTCACCTGGTACCGTCTCCTGGTTCTGAGCCCAGATGTTCTCTCTTTCTATTATGTTTCCTACCGCCTTGTCACCTCAGTAGTCACCCTTTGTCACCCTTCCTACTTGATCTCTCTCCTGCTGAATTTCAGATGGGGGCACTCAGGGTGTGGGCAGACAAGACTGAATGGACCCATGGGGCTTTTGTGGCACCATATTTAGAAGTGCCTGGAAGTCGGGAACATGATCCTGGCCGTGCTGTGAAGGAACCTGAACCCACTGTATGGAACTGTCGGCCAGGGCACCTGCCTTGTGCCGGGAAGGGGTCCGAAACTGGCTTGCTGGCTCTCATTGAAGGCTGTGGGGCAGAAAGGGTGATGAGTTAGTGGCAGAAATGGAGAGCTGAGATGGAGGAAGATGATTCTGCTTTGAAGCCTTTCTGTCCTGCTCTGCACAGGATGCTGTCTGGGTCTGGGATTCTTGTAATTGCTTGGCATTCCTGATAGGGTTTGTGGCCTGTTGGCAATTTATCCAGATGTAGAAAAGGATTCTCCTAAGTTAAGAAAAAGAAAGCCCTGCCCGATCTTTAAAACACACCTCTACTTTGTTCTTTTTTGTGATACACAAAGGGGATGGTGAGCGATGGAATGGAGGAGAGTGGTAGTGCACCATTCCTCAAGTGGTGTTTCCAGAAGCCAGGGAAGAGGTACGGGGCCAGGCTGACAGATGCCGTGTGCTGTTGAGTTGTGAGACCCAGAGACACCCAACACCTGAGGTTGTGGACGGGGCCTCCTGTTAGCTCCTCACAAACACTTCCCTCCTCCCCAGGCCTTTCCCTTAGGCAGCCTCACATTTCATCTGGTCCCTGCAGAAATTCATCTGCTTTTCAGGCCCTTCCTGGTGGGCTGCCAGGTAACGTTCTCGGCATGCGGCTTTGGCTGTGAGAACCATCTGGCAAAGGGATGGAGGGTGGGAATGCAGAAAGGTCACCCTATCCCAGGGTTAGTTCTGGCCACAGCCCCCAGTTGGTTGTAACTCTTCATTCTTGAGACCAAAGGGCAAGGAAACAAGGCACAGGGGAGCCAGGAGACAGCCATTCCGTGCTGTCCCAGCTTAGATTTCCATGGCTTGAGAAGAGGAAAGCTGAGTGATAACAAGGGCTGAGTCCCAACCATGTTATCCTAGAGCAGTGGTTCTCAAATTTGAGCACTTGTCCAAATCTCCTAGAGAGTTTAAGACTCAGATTTCTGCCCCCCCCCATAGTTTCTGGTGCTGTAGGTCTGAGAATTTGTGTCTCTAACAAGCTCCCAGGTGCTGCTGATTCTGCAGGTCCGGGGACGGCTCTCGGAGACCCCCTGAAGCTCAGGGCGAGCCCCGGCGCACTGCATGACTCCATCTGTGACCTCTGCAGATAGCTCTGATCCTAGGGTGCTGTAGCATCTTTCCGCACGTCTGCCTGCTTCTTCAAGCTCTGTGGTCCTCCAGGGAGCTTCTCTGTTTCTAGGGCAGAGCTGGGCAGGTCGAGAGTGTTCAGAGTGATTTTGTTGAAGGGTGATTTTTGAGATGCTGTATCACAGGCCTTGATGTGCTTAGAACCGTAGAATGTTAGAGTTGAAAGGGAATTTATTGCTGACCGAATCCAACCAAGTTGTTCTACAAACAGGGAAACTGAAGTTCAGGAAGACCCAAGTCACAAGATCACGCAACTAGCCAGTTGTATACTTCAGTTTAGTGCCCTGATTATCCCCAGAGTTGATTGAGCAGTTGTCCACTATGCTGGAAACCAGGCTGAACACTGAAAGTTCTGACTTAATTTCTTGTATGATCTCCCTGTATTGTCATTTAATTGTCAGAGTAACTCTGTGGGTCAGCACAGTTGTTATACTCATTTTGCAGGTGCAAAAACTGAGGCCTTGAGAGGTAAATAAATTGCCTCAGTCACATGGTAAGTGAGGAGCCAGGCAGTGCGACCAGAGAGGAAGCTGCTGACCATGACGCTATTCTGCCTGCCGTGTAGTTGGTGCTCGATGAGTGCTGAGGTTCTGACCAGTTCAGTCTCTTCATCTGTGACATGGGAGTCATTTTTTGCAAAGCATTTTGAAGGCCAACATGAGAAACATGTACTAAAGCCCTTGGAGACTAAAGTGCTGCAGGACTGGGTGACACTGTCGGGAGAAGGGACTTGTAGTCTCCAGAGTGTTTTCACAGATACTCTGTGCTGCTGCAGGCACTTCACCCCGTAGGTGAAAAGCCCTGCAGGGCTGCCTCCACCGTGGGCCAGGTCTTGCTCTCACAGAGTCTTGATCGCCCTCCCAGTACACCTGTGTTCTGTGTATGTCGACAACTGTATGTTATCTGTACTGAATTGTCACACAGGGACCCTACCGTACCCATGTCTGTTCCCCGAGGAACATCACATGGAGGGGCCCTCAGTGCTGGCTGAATGGGAGGTGTTCATATGCAGCATCATCAGAACATGGATAAGTGGGCTTGGCAGGTGTTATAATCCCCAGACTGGACAGCAAGAGGGCTGAACCAGGTGAGCCTTGGGGTGGCCCACAGTCCCACAGTGAGTTCCTGGTAGAATTTCACCAAGAGCCCAGTCTTCTGCGCTCCTTTCCATGTGGTCTCTTCATGAGTGGGTCAGTGGTATGGGAAATTGGGACCATCCTTTCCTTGATGACATAGTTGTGTCAGGGTCCTTCTAATTCTTGGCTGACCAACCATGAGTTATTCTTTCTCAAATATCCAGGTCCTTCCAAAATGATCAAGAAACTTCCTGAGACCACCCAGCTTCCGATCTCTTGAGATTTGGGAAAATTGTGCCTCTGATGAGGTAGAGACTTCCTCCAGGAGGAAGCTTCTTGGTAGTTTGAGGTAGTGAGATTGTGGCCTCACAGAATCTCAGGTTTTGTGGACCTCTCTTCGAGAGCTGGGCTTTGAATGGGGGCAGTGCCTGGGCAAGAAAATCTTGCTGTTGCCCCCTCCCCACTACACCCCCCCCCCAGATATCTACATCTATTTATATACATGTATTTATATCCATATCTATCTATATATGTATCTTTATATATATCTCTATATATACATATGTTTATGGCTGCTCTGGGACTGACTGAATTTTCCTCCCTCCTAAGCTGAGCTCCCTTTGGGAACATGGCCCTGGTGGTAATTTTGTAGTGTGTGAATCAGTCTATGTCATCCCACACTGGAGGCTTTTTTCTTTCTTGGCTGTTACTGCCAGCTCTCTCTGGCTTGCCCTGTACTGTATGCTCAGCTAGGGATAAAGTATGGTTTATGCTTGCTGGCTTGGGAGGGATGATTCACCAGAGGTTGAGCCCTTCAGGAATAGTTTACTGATGCAGGAATTAAGATGAGCTGTGTCCACCTTGGCATACCCTGCATATTTCAGAGACAGCATAGAGCCAGCCCCTCACGCACACACCAGCCTCCTGGAGAGTGTATGATGATGACCCCCCTCCCCTGTTCAATGCAGGGTGTGCTTTTGCTCACTTGAGTGAACGTGGGTGCCAGGAGCAGAGACAAGTTTCGATGTGAGTCAGGTGGCTACTCTGGCTCTGGCCACCTCAGGAAGTCAGGGCAAATCCAGGAACAGCTCCTGAGACCCGGGTGAGGGCCTGTGAGGAAGGTGCACGGACCCTCCAGGCCTTGGCCCACCCTGTAGAGGATTTCCTTTCTCGTCTCCTCCTCTGCCCATTCACATCCTGCTTTCTCTGGGTCCAGTCAACACCCCAGCTCTGTTGAGAAGCCCTCCATCTTGGCAGGGGAGGAGGGGTCAAGTTGCCCAGTGGATCTTGAGGCTGCGCACTCCATGGTGTGTGGGGCATTGTCACAGGCACACCCAGATCAGTAAATAGCTGCTGTCAGACTGATGCGGGCAGGCCTAGGCATCAGAAAGGCATCAGAGAGGCTCCTCCACTGTCTTGAGAAGGAACATTTTTTTTTTTTTTTGGATTGTATTGTATTTATAATGGTTCAAAGCATTTTTGCTCTCACCCAAAATTTTAATGAGAGCTATCCACATGATTAAAAGTATTTCATTTAAATTTTTAAAAAAATTTTTAATTAATTAATTAATTAGTTTTTGTTGAAGTATAGTCAGTTACTATGCATCAGTTTCTGGTGTACAGCACAGTGGAGAAGGAGCGTTTTAATTTCAGGCTCCTCGTCTCTCAAATGGTTGCAATTAGCCTGCTTTCCCCAGGGGAATGAGTGAGAAGGGGCCCGGGAGAAGCAGCACTGTCCTTTTATGGCCCTTTGGAAACCACAGGGCTCAGTCCTAAGGGGTCCCCTCGATAATATAGACATGAAGTTCTGTGATTTTCTAGGCACATGAACTCCAAATCCCCTAACTTCTCTCTCACTCTCAAGAGCATGTCGGACTGGAAGTGACAGTGACCTTATCATGGGGGAGATTTCGAACCTCTTCTCAATTATTAAAACAAAATAAATTATTTTCAAGCCACAAGTTGTTGTGGGAACAATTTGCCTGTGGCTCAGGCCATATCTGTTAGAGACACATGGTTGCTTCCCAACACAGTGAACCATGCTTCTGACTTACACAGTCTGCCTGTGGAATTAGATGGTCCTATACGGTTCACTGTTTTGGGTTTGAGTGTCACCTCCCTAGTAGTATTGTGGGACCACAGTGTTAGGGCTGGGAAGGAGTATTAGAGTCATCTAGTTCAATACCCTTATTTAATGGATGAGGAAAGTGTTGCTGAGAGAGGCAGGTGACTCGCTCAAGTTCACACAGTGAAATTATGAGCTGGTCATGGAATCCGGTCTCTCAGCTCTTAGTCTAGTACTCTTTCCCCTTTCTAATGCCATCTGTGTCATCATGATGTGCTGGTCATATATCCTGTTCATAAAAGGACCTAGGGATGGAGATACCAAATCTCACCTGGTCACCATGTCCACACACACAAAAAAGAAGAAAAGAATGAATTAAAAATAGGGGTGAAGTCTCCCTGGGAGTTTTACCGTATCGCCCATTTCTTTCTTCATACAGCTGGCATTTCCACCACAGTCTTAGTTATATCTGAGAATATTTGGAAGCAACTCAACTGTCCAAAAAGGAGATTGGTAAAGTAAATTACGGCACATGCCTATAATGCATTATCTTGCAGTTACTTAAAATGATGCTGTGGAATAATAGCCATCAATGTAGGGAAGCACAGTGGGATGCTGTGTGTGAAACAGCTGACGACTTAGGTATATGGGAGTATATCCTTGGTGTGGAAAACACAAATTCATGCATACAAAGAAAGGGTACCAAAGTGTTAACAATTGTTCTATCTGGATATTGGATTATGGAGTGATCTTTATTTTCTTCTTTTCTGTATTTCCATTTTTTTTTTCCAATGATGATTTATTCCTTTTATATCAGGGAGAAACAAAAGATGTTATTTTTAAAAAAGAAGTCTGCATTAGGAAGATTTATACACAGTCCTCCCCAAAAGCCTCTTGGGAATGCATGCTATCCTACAGTACAAATACGGATCTAAATGTGGCTTGTCAAACTGGCTCCCGGGAACAGGAGCTCTGATTAAAGGATAGGAAAGGTTCTGGGCCAGATCTTTTGGTTTCTCCCTGTTCTCAGTCTTCTGGTCTCTCATATGGGTATAATCTGTCTGCTCTCCCTGGGGAAGGAGCTGTATGCACTCGGCAGCACCTTGGAAATCTTAAATCCTCGGCCATAAAGAGCCCAGAGTGAGTCGGTGGTATTGACTGAAGGGCCCACAGAAACTCAGCCCAGGCTTCCTGAATATGAAAGGCAGACAGGACCCCGTCCTGCCACTCAGGGTTCTCCTGCTGTGTTGGAAGTGAGGCGTGGAAATCCCCTCAGCTGGCACTTGGCAAATTTGCGCAGAATAATCCTTAGTTGAATCGGCTTCACCTTCAAAAAACTGATCTGGGACCTTTCGGGGAGGCTGAGGTTTCTGTCACCATGGCCTTGACTCCTGCAGACACTTCCCAGAGACAATATTTGCTGTCAGGGCTAATGGTGGCCTTCCTCAGAGAAAGGATTCGGATACCCCTTCGCCTATGCTCACAGGTGAACCTGTGGGCCCAGGTGGCAGGTCCAAGTGGCCTACAAATCAGTTGATGGATTCTTCTCCCTGCCTCTCAGGGGTTTCCTGAGCCACTTGAGAAATGTGCAAATATTTTGTCTTGCAACCAGAAAAACTGCCAAATTCAAGGGCAGGAGGAGGAGAGGCCTCCCTCCTGCCATCCCAACGATGTAAGAGCACAAGCCTTTTTCCTCTAGGGCGGCTCGGACCTGGCTCTGAGCACCAGCCCTGCACAACTTCGACCTGATCTGGGAGGGGCTGAAAGGCTAATCTGCTCATTCCTATTCCAGACAGTCGCAGATTAGGGCTGCTGGTTGATATAGTCTACACTATGGAAAAGAGCAGTGTGATTACAATTGGTTTTACAGGCTCCCTGGAGCCCAGGCTGAGGCTTCCTCTGTTGCAACTTGGAGCTGACCAGCAGGATGACCTGGGCAGCCAGCCTCGGGGATAGATCTTTGACCTTTAGCTGATTGGCTTCCTCTGCAGCCTGGACATTGGCAGGAGTCTTGAAGGCGAGAAGGGCACGTCCTTCTGGACTGTGTGTGACCCCCTGCTTTAATCACTGTTGCTCTTGATCCTCCTGCTCCAGGGAATCTGAAATGAGTCTTACAAATGGAGCTAATGACAAGTCTCGAAAGCCTGTGCTGGTGACATCTTGTCGACTTTCAAGCCTGAGCTCAGATGCTGCTTTCACAGTGAAGCCCTCTCTCATCCTGCCTTTCCCATTTGTTCCTGTCTCTATAGCCTGCATTTCAGACCTCGAGTTAGCCCTTACTCCTTTCTGCCATGCGTTTCAGTTAATTGCCTGCCTGCCTGTCTGCACCCCTAAACTGTAAATTCCATAGCACTCTCTGCTGTGCTTGCCTGGTGTAGGTGCCCATTTAATGCCTGATGGCTTGAAATAAAAGGACGGAGCCCCATGGTACTGGGATACTCCAGCTTTGCCGATTGCTTGGACTATTCCTGGTCCCATACTGAGTTTATTCTCTTCTCCTTAATACCTAGCCTGTTATGGGGGGCCGAGGCAGTCCATCAATTAAACAAATAATGAGAAGTTAGCAAGAGGAATATGTCATGATCCCCAACTCTGAAGAGCTAGTGATGGGGAAAACATCACCCACCTGGAGCAACTAAGAACTGTGTCAGAAGTGCTGGAAGTTGTGGGCGAGGTCACAGGGACCATTAGGGAGGCCTTTCTGGAGGAGGCAGAATTTCCTTTAGAGCCTTAACGATGGGAAGGATTCTGATGAACCAGTCTGTCATTTTCTAAGAAGATAGAGAAAAGATCTTGGCATTTGTATCAGAAGATTTGAATTTATTTTCTAACACTGACTTGCTGTATAGTCGTGGATAAGCCACCTAACTTCTCCAGCCCCATATTTTTAAAAACGGGAATCCTGAAAAAAATCGGCTTAGCTCTCCTTATGGAATGCTGGTGACATAAAGGATGTGAAACCTTTTGCAGAGGAAAAATCATGTATAAATACTACTTCTTAACACTGCCCTTATCAGTCCCCTATGAGGATGCACAGCCTGCTTCCATGATTGCAAAGTACTTCACTCCATTTGTTTTAGGACTATTGATTGTCTGATTTCCTGAGAACCCTTTGGCATGCTTCTCATTTTTGCATGAACTTCAGCTATGTACATTATGCTTTTTTCAGTGCCTTCTAGAGCTTTAAAACCTGTCTTTTAATTCACAGTTACCAATATATTTTACATCATTTTACAATACTACACACTTAAGTTCCAGTTCATACATATGCACACAAGTACGTATCAAAAGCAGAATTTTCATAAAACCAAATGCCCTTGCTGTCTACAACACATTGATCTTCCCTTTCCCTTCCTTTTCCATCCAACTTTTTTAATTAAAAAATTCTGGTTGCAACCTCATAAGTTGATTTCACATCATCCTGCCCTCATAGGTTTAAAAACCCTTTTCTGGACTGCACAAAGAACCATCTCAGAAAACAAGATATGTGGAGCAGCAAACTAGAGAAGTTATCCAGTGTGAGCTAAATTAAACTCAGACTATGAAGTTGATGGTTTAGAGGAGGAAGACAAGAGGTTCACGTCAGTTTCTCAGGTTTTCCTGGTGGAGATAAGAGTGATGCCTTTAGCATCTGGTACACAGTTGATGGATGGATAAAATAAGAGGATTAAATGCTGTTGTAGGTAAGAAGGGCAAATAAAGGCATGGTAGGCTGGCTGGCAGGAAGAATGAGTGTTTTTGTTTGTAGTACAGTAAAAAGTTATAGGAATTGTAGTGAGCAGTTTTGGGAAATCTGGTTTGCTAGGTAGTAGGACCAGATTATAGAAGGGTTTGAGTCTGAGACTGAGACCAGTAAAATTGATGGGCAATTTGGCTTGAATGTGGTAGGACGTGGGATACCTTTTGTGGTCCTTGAATAGGAAAGTGATTTGTTGAAAGCAGTATTTTGGGAAGGGTAATCAAGCAGCTGTAATTAGGGTCAGCATTTCTTCAGGTCAGAGGGATGTGGCTTCTGTTTTCTGGGTAGAGTATGCAAATTTGGGGCCATAGCTGAATTGCTCAGGGAGTCAGGGAGACAGGGAGCTGCCACCTGAATCACCCCTTTCCACTTTCTTCTGACTGGTGTACAGTCTCTCTCCTAAGGAATGGCGAACTCTTGTTTGCTTGCTTGTTTTAAAGGAGCACTGAATTCTTAGCCACCTAAGTTCATACCAAGTTACTGACCGTCTCAGCGTGCCCAGGTGTTTTATCAGGCCTTGAAAGCGTCAATAAACCTCAGTTTCCCCGCCTTTCTCTGAAGTAGGAAGACTCCGTTGTTACCACCTGTTTTAGCAATGTGACTTGACATCCCTGGAAAGGCTTCAGTTTGTGGCAGGAAGAACCAGGGGACAGAGCTAATGTGAGAAGGTGTATGTTGCTGAGGGAGAAAGAGAACAGATGAGAAAAGGATCTGAACTTGAGGGAATGGGCTCACTTACCACTGGTCTCACCTTGTGCAGTGAGAGAATCAACTGATTTGGAGTCTGAGTCTCTTAACTTTGTAGGCCTAATTTATGATTTGATCTTTTTCAAATTCTAAGTCTCTATTCTATGGGACTGATGTGGGAAATTGAGCTAAAAGGCAAGATGGAGGAACACATAATTGGTAGCTCATAAATAAAGGAGCAAGAAGGGGCTGGTATTAGCTTAGAGCTTATTTACAGCCTCCCTTGGTGGGACGTGACGTAACAAACCCAAGCATCAGAGGCTGGGATAATGAGGGAAATGACCAAGGGCTGGAACAGAGCGTCCAGCTCCTCGTATTCCTGTGTGGTGTGTGCTACACCGACAAAGAGGGGGATTTTCTGATTGTCTCTGCCATGCTGACCTTTAGCATGTTTACTTTTCAGTTGGTTTGGGGAAGGCCCGTTTGAACTCTGCAGTATGAACAAGTTCACTCCTCCTCTACTCTCCTTTTTTTTTTTTTTTTTTTTTTTTCTATCCCCTCTTGCCCGAAACGGTTTGCTGAGTGACAAATAAACACAAGTTGTTTTTACAGGTGTAAAACCAACAGATCAAATGCTGGCCTGTGCCTGGGCTTGTGAACGAGGACTGTGTTATGTTTGGAGAATACCACCGCATCATTTACACTTGCAAACCCTTTGTAATCTTAATCTCTTTGTTGCTTTTATGTTATACTGGCCCCCCAAGGTTAAAGAAAGAGATTTAGACCTTAAACACAAATCCAGCCTTCAAGCTCTGGAATTATCTTTGCCTTTAAATGCAGCTGATCAATGCCCATTTCTTTTGAAAATAAAACCCTTTTGAACCTTGAAAGCCTTCCACTGTTGAGCTATGCCTAAGTGCCACATGGGGGGAATGGGCAGAAAAGAGCCCATTTTTCCCTTAGTGCTTGCATTAGGGGTCCCAGAGTTCAGTCCAACGTAATCAATTTAATTGGCGCTAGCTCTGGTGACAAATTATGCTGGTTTACACTCCAGTGTAGCAGAGATTCCTCAAATGCCGGGGAAGAAGGGAGATACACTTCTTGGTCTCTACTTAAAGAGGGCAACAGTATTGGAAAAGGAGCACATTTAATTTATCACTGTCAGAGCAGGTGCAAAGTTTAATTCTAACTAAAAGCATTAAACAATTAACCCAGACAGTCAGGCCTTCTGAAAATGCTCAGTAGCAGGGAACACACGGACCAGATTACCAATGGAAACGTCGATGCTTCTCTTTTATTCCGCTGAATATCTTCTTGCATTTAAAAAAAACCAAACAAACAAACAAACAAAAAAAAAAAAAACAAAGGAAAGTCCCAGAAATACAATAACTTCTCAGGTCTTTTGGTTGATATCTGAATTGAAAGGGCCAGAGAGGACACCACCTTACACTCAAAGATCAACAAATAGCTGTCCCTTGAGCCCCAGTTGATTAGCTGTATGAGAAATAAGAAGTCACTTGGGTTTGAAGCTCTCATAGACTGACTGTCCCGCCTTTTTATGGTGAACTATATTACCATGCAATGTATATTCCACTAATTTGAATTGTTCTGCAGTATCTGAATCCTTGTAGGTTATCTGTTATTTTGGAGCAAAAGGTAAGCAAAAGGGAAGAACTAGGGGATGGACAGGATTTAGAAAACAATGAAGTCCAGTTAGACATAGAGATGAACATTGCTTTCCAGATTCTTAATACATTTACTTCTTGTGTTTGTTGAGTTGACCAGAGAATCATTGCGTTTTGGAGCTGTAATGTTCTTAGAGAACTTTGGGGCTTAACCTGTGGGATTTTATTGTGCAAATGTTAAGGCCCAGCTGGAGAGGGTAAGTTTCTGCTGCATGTTGCATGGTTTCTGCACCTATTCTGACTCAGCGCAGGCAGTCCTGACTGTGGGCTTTGGAGGCTGTCAGACCTGTATTTGAATTGTGACTGTGTTTCATTCTTGGCATTGTAGGCATTTGTAAGCACTGGATGGTGATACCTCCCTAGGTAATACATATATATATATAAATAAAATGCACCCACCTCTGTAGCATCTGTAGACCTCATCATGTGTTAGTTTCCTACGTCTCTTCCTTCAGATGCTCACATTAAGAGAAGGGCTATGGATAAAGCACTTAGTCCAGTGTCTGGAACACATTAGCAGTTTATTTTTAACTCTTTTTTTTTTTCAACTTTTTTTTTTGTTGTTGTTGAGTTACAGTCATTTTACAATGTTGTGTCAATTTGTTAACTCTTTAGTCAACCAGGAGAAAATAGTTTACCTTACGATTCCAGTGCTTTGGAAGTTTAGGAGCATTATTGTTTTCTGGATTCATTTATCAATTCAAACGTGTGTTACTGAAAGAAGAGGTTAAAATTGAGTTTGTTTTTTAAAAAAAGTGTGGCTAGATGATATTTGGGCTGTGTGGGACCTTCGAGATGGTAGACCACCTTCCTCACTTACAGATGAGGAAACATAGGCCAGGATTGGTTAAATACATTACCAAGGACACAGCTGGTTACCATCAGCCAACCCATCTGGTGATCTCAAGGTCATGCCCTTGACCTTACAGAACCATCTGGCTCCACTGAACACATTCGGAAACCACAGGGGCCTGCTCTAAACTTGTCACAAAGGTAATCTGCTTTTGGATTAGCTACCAGGTTGCTGTATAGGAGAACGTTATGGTGCTGTTTTAGCATATTGTTTAAGTTAACTATTTTAAACATAGATTATCCTGCTTTTATTTTTTAATATAATGTAGCATTATTAAAAAAAATTTAAGGAGAAACAAACCAACCAACTATGCAACGTTCCATGTCCTGCCCCAGCACCAAACACTGAGCACCAGTTTCATTTGAGGGAGCTGGCACCAGTCCCATGATTGGAAAAGAGTCAGTGTCTGGGTCTTAATTTCATAATTTGTGTGTCAGTTTCTATTTTGTGGAAAGGTCCCTGGTGCCTTTTCTTAGTTAGCTAGTGCTGACTTGAGTGTTTGCATCAGTGTTGTCTGTGGAAGCATGAGAGCCTCTCAGAGACCAGCTCTGTTCACCCAATGTAAGGGGAAGATGTTTATTAACTGCCTACTGAATACATGATTTCATTTAATCCTTACAACAACTCTTTGATGTCAATGCTACTATCTCTACTTCAGAGGTAGAAACTTGGGAGAGGTGAAGCCCACCAGGGAAAGGAGGAGCCAGGATTTCAACCTGATTTTGCCTAAAGCCCATGCTCTTTGTAATCCCCATGATGCTGTTCAGTAGTTATGGCCTCATTAGACTTACGTTACCAAAATGGCGTGTGATCAAAATCTCAGGAATCACAAAAATAGAAATTGTTCACGGGGTGCGTGGGGCTGTCAGTTGCTGATGCTTTTTCTTTGAGATCTATGGTCAGTAAGACTTTTTTTTCTTTCCAAGTATGTTTGTTTTCATGATATAACACATTTTTATTACTCAGAAAATGTTCAGAAGGGACCTCCATGCTGTGATTGCATGTTGCTCCCCAGAAAGAAACATCCAGCTGGGATTTATTTTCCATGAGTTTTGTCAACTTTTGGAAGCGCAGCAGCCATCTCTTTATAGCACTCAGTGTTGTGTGCTTTGGAGGGCTAGAGACTAATGGACATCTTTAAAAATAAACACAACCTGATGGAGCACCTGTTTACCCTGCAGAGTTGTAAAGGGAGGAGAATAAAATGATGATGTGGGCACTCTCTCTTTTCTCTTTCTCATCAAGGAGAAGATGAAGTGAGGCTCCAACAATGGTTCAGTTGAGGTCTAGGGCAGACAGGCCTTCCAACAGTGGTTGAGAAGTGTGTAATTCAAATTATTAGTCCAACTCCCAAAGCTCTCATTTATTATATCTGATTGAAAAATAAGGGATCTTACATGCATATGTCTCATATCCTATTTCTCCATTATTTGCTTTACTCATTCGTCTAGACTTAATTGCCATTTCACAGCAGTCTCCATGAAATCTGGTTAAATTGCCTATCGCCACTATAATTTTGGGAGTCTTATATAACTTAATGTTATTAACAAGAGCTGCCCTTCTCTTGTGGTCCCTTTGTTTTGCTCCTCGCTGAGCCTCTTTGTCTTCATCCATTCTGGTCCAGCCTGCCCTGGCAGCCGTTTCCAAGAACTCTGACATGAGGGTGGGGTGAAGGCTTAGGGGTCTCCTACAGCCATCCTAGGAAAAGGTACGAGTGCAGTATAGAAAAAAAATGGTGAAAGTCTAGTCCATCTCAATTTGTGTTTTAATATTGCTGATTTCAGGGTATTTTAATCTTGATAGAAGAGAAGGAAATAAAATTTGGGAGGTTTAGCTTTTCCCAAATTTAGAGGGTTTTTTTAATGTATGTGTGTGTATGTGTGTGTGTGTGTGATATGGGTGTGCACATGTTTAAGTTCCCTCTTTATTGCCCTTATCTTTTAAAGCAAAACTGAAAAAAAAAAATCTGCAAGAAACAAAAAACAAAAATACAAATACCAAAATGCATTTCCTTATGGTAGGATAAACATTCAGCTGTGTCATTTGCAAGAACTCAATAACATAAACAAAAATAAACCAAGCAATTTTCATAGTGAGTTTTTGTGTTTAGTATATGGAGTATTTCTGGATTGTCATCAAGCCAGCATTTATGACCACTTTAGAAAAATAAAAATTTTAGTAACAGAAAATTATAACATCGTCCAGCTCTTGATGGGGGACAAGGGAGGAGAGGAGACTACAAATGATCTTAAAAAGTAGAGTTACAATTTCTGAGGCGTGTAAGGACAGGGTAGAGGGACGGGGCTGCTGCTGTGTGGAGGTCCGAACCCAACACTGATGTAAGATTCCTCAGCGTCCAGTCCAACTTTAAAGGGGGCTGGCTTTCTGTGGCTGACAATG
This sequence comes from Camelus dromedarius, assembly GCF_036321535.1. Classification (NCBI taxonomy): domain Eukaryota; kingdom Metazoa; phylum Chordata; class Mammalia; order Artiodactyla; family Camelidae; genus Camelus; species Camelus dromedarius. The sequence continues at coordinate 20,565,442 of NC_087450.1, forward strand.
TGGTTCTGTTTTGTCTTAAAACGTGTCCTGCCCATCTGCAAAATGGGAATTCGCGTCCTGGGGCTAAGGACTAAATTAAATCAGCCCAAATTTTTGTCATCTTAGAAATAAAGTCCATAAAATTTATTTCAGGTCTCATATGGCTTATAACTGCAAAATTTCCTTATAGTTAAAAGGAAGAGAAAAGAATAGAGAAAAAAACCCCAAAACCTATTCTGTTTAACTCTGGGAAAACATTAAGACAGAATTAAAAGTGTACTTTTTCTGATACCCTGAGGAGGAGTGCAGTTCCTTCTCCTTTCACTGTTGGCGTTCCTCTGTCCTTTTACATGAGTTTCATTTCTTTTTTTTTTTTTAAGTTGAACTATAGATGATTTACAATATTGTGTTAGTTTCAGGTGTACAGCATACTGATTTTTTTTGCCGATTATATTCCATTATAGGTTATTATAAGATATTGGGTATAATTCCATGTGCTACACAGTAAATCCTTGTTGCTTCTCTATTTTATGTATAGCATATCTGTTTATATCTGTTAATCCTGTACTCCTAATTTGTCCCTCCCCACTCCCTCGTTTTGCTTCTTCTCAGTCTTCTGCCTGGAGTCGGCAGTGGCCTCGTGCCAGCTCTGGTTCTACCCTTTATCACCCACTCTGATGACCTAAACAGCCTGATGACCTCTCACTCCCTCAACCTCTCCAAAGTCTGGGCATTAGCTTCTCCTTAGCGTTAAATCTTCGTTTGCCCACCTCTCCGATCCCCTTCCGGGCATTCAGATTCATCACTCACTCCCTTCCAGGTGGCAGGTTTCAAAGCGTGGTCTGAGAGTTGTTCTTTTCTAATGCTCATGTTTCCAACATGATAAGGTCTGTAATTTTGATTCTGGCAGGAATTAATAATCTCCTTGTTATATTCCTAATTAGTTTTTCATCAAAATCACTGTTAGGGTCTATTCATTCCTTTATTCTGTTGAGGCTTTCCTCCCCCTCAGGTGACAAGCCAGAGTTGGTGGCAGAGGTATTCCAAGGAGGTTTTAGCTCTATTAAAGGCTCTATGGACATATCTTTTCCTCCATCCAATTAAGAATTTCCCCTTAAACTATCCCAGTAGGAACGAGGTGTTTTGACAGAGCTCTCTGAATAACTCAACTTCTCAAGACCACTGTAATGTCCTTCTCATTTGGATTCAATTCCTGGGTTCTAGGCTTTGGAAAACATCCACTTATCATGCAGATAGATTACAAAACTGTCTTAGGAAGTTTCTTTATCTACTTGCAAAAGTAGTAACTCCTGTGTAACCTCAAAATGATTAAAATAGTGATAGGAAAAGCATTTTGGCTTCAACCAAGAGAATTTTGACTCAAGACTTGTTTATTTGTTATCTCTGGTTAGGCAGTAGAATTAGATGCCTTTGGTCCAGTCAAATTTGTAGTGACATATTCTTGTTGAAACAGAGTAGACTAATGTTATTTCTGGTCTTGTCAATTCCAGATTCTTTTCTAAGAAATATTTTTTTATATCCAGCTGCTCATTATTTTTGTTAACTCCTGCAAAGCTCAGGACTAGGAATCCCAAGGAAAGGACAGAGTTAGATGGAGAAACTTATTGCTGTGTCTTTTACTGGATTTTCTCTACTCTCTTTGTGAGGCCAGACTCCTAAAAGGCAAATAAAGTGTAGGTTTGGTGGTTTTCAAGTCCAGGCTTTTACCTACACTGGTCAGACCCAGTCAGAGTGAGAATCTGAAAGACTCACATATTCTTAATGCTTGGAACTGGAGTTCAGGAATTTCTGATAGTTCATGGGAACTGGAGCTTCTACCCTCTTGTCATTATAGGGCAGCAACTCTTTGGGTGGAGGCATCTGCAAAAATACTAACCTGCTTCTCTTCTCTAACTCCTAGAGAGCTTGAAGCATTTTGTTGATATGCTTGCTACTCAGGTTTAGAGGAAATAGTTACAGTGGGCCTAAAGTTCTTCTCTACCTCTACTCCACCCCCAAGCTTAGTTTAAAATGCAGCAAATCCACCAAAGTAGTGTCTAAGCCATCCCGTAGAGACGTAATGCTGGTGTTTGTCACTCCAGCATTTTCCTGGCACATGTCTGGGTGCACATGTTGGCGTGGGCACCGTCAAGAAGGCTTCTGTGAGAATGTGTCCCTTGACGCGTTAACACCAACAGTAGTATAAATCCCCGCAGTCAACATATTCCAGCTCCACTCAGTACTGAAGTGTTTATCAAGCATCTTCTGTGTGTCAATCACTTGGGATATAAGGATCAGCAAGATGTGGTTGCAGCCGTCAAAAGTTCCCAGAGTAGAGGAGAAATGCACAAATATGAGCTCGAGGCCTTGCAGGAATAGGTGGGAATCTGACTGTAGGGTGCTGCTCCTTCCCTCTGGTAGGTTGAGGACTAGCTGCTCAGGAATCATTCCACTGCAAAGGACAGAAAATTTCAAAGAAGCCCAATTGAGGGGTTTCTTGGAACAATGGAAGTGTCCCTCACCAGGGCTGCAGTGTATGGTTGTGCAAAGTTTGCTCTGGGAGAGGGCTCCTGGCTGAAGGGGTGTGTGGTACTGAAATTTAGCAGCGCTGATGCTGGCATGGGGCTATAGAGGGCGCTCTTTTCTTTTTCCTCACATTCATGTTTTATTTTTAAAACATCTTATTTTGAAATAATTTGAAATAATTTCAAACTTAAAAGCTGCAAGAATAATACAGAGAACAATCATTTACCTTTTATCCCGATTCACCAATTTTTAACATTTTGGCCCATTTGTTGTGTATCCATCTATTGTAGTACTTTCTGAATCATTTGAGTAGGTGTCATACTCTGTGCCTTAATATTTCAATGTATATTTCTCAGGAACAAAGTTTTTCTCGTGTGTAACCAGGATACAGTTATCAAATAATAGGAAATTTACTCAAATAATAGGAACATAAACTAGTGCTTTAATCTAATCTGCAGTCCATATTTGAATTTTATCAATTATATCAATAATGTCTTTTATGGCATTCATTAATTTTACCTCAAGTACAGGATCCAGTCCCGACTCATGAATTGTGTCCTGTTGTCATGTGTCTTTTTCTCTCTTTTAATTGAGAACAGTACTCTGACCTTTCTTTGTCTTTTCATTACATTGACATTTTTGAAGAGTAAGGGACAGTTATTTTATGGTACTTTCCTCATTGGGGTTACCTGATATCTCCTCATGAGTAGATTCATGTTATGCGTCTTGCCAGAATTCTACATAGAGGATGTTGTATACCACTCAGAGTAACAAATCTGGAGACACGTGATGTTTGATCTTTATTGTTGAAGTTAATTTTAATATCTGATCAAGGTATTGTCTTTTTTTTCATGGCATAGTTACTGTTTTTACCCTTGTAGCAAATAAACAATCTTAGGGACACACTTGAAGCATGTAAATATCTTGTAACTCATCAAATTTGACCTCAGGATTTAAATTCATTGGTAGCTCTTACTGATGGTTAAGTATGACAATTTTCCAATCCACTTCTCCCTCCAGATTTATCAGTCAGCACCCTATTGCAAGGAGGAGCCCTCTATTTTCCTTCATTTGCTTTATTCACCTATTTATACTCAATATGGACTATGGATTCATTTTTTTAAACAATGGGTTATGTATAATCTGTTACTTATTTTGGTGCTTGAATTATCAGACATTGGCCAATGGGTAGCTCCTTCAAGCTGCTCCTGTGTTTTCTGTACATGCCACCATCATTTTTTTTAAAAGGACTTCCTTATTTCCTGGAGTAAAAGCATATTCCAGGCTCATCTTGTATCTTCTCTGTCTCAGCCCTGTCTATAATGTTCCATTTCTCCAAGGAACTCCCTAATTCCTTTTAGGAAGGAATGGTAGGTTACCAATTTCATTGTTTTCTCTGTGTGTGTGGGAAGTAAGCAGTTTTGTGTATGCTTTGTTTCCCTCCCTGATTTTTACATAAAAGATATCATACAGAACATTTTCTTTTCTATTTTGTTCTTTCACTTAACAGTATATTTTGAAAATCACTCCATATCAGCTCTTATAGATCTTTCTTTTCTTGCTTGCTTATTTTGTAATAGTTGCATAGTACTTCATTGCGTGTATGTATCACAATTTATTCAGTCTCTCTCCTTCTTTCTCTCTCACTCACACACACAAAGAGTTCTTATGTTCTTTAAATATTTTCTCCCAATTCTTCATTTGTCTCTTGACTTTACTTATGGTGTTTTTTTTCCCTAATTGAGCTGCCTTGTTCTAATTAGTCTGCTAAAAGTGAGTGCCTTTTTCTAATTCTCGGAAGGGTGCTGCTCTACATGCTGATGTGGCCTCAGACTCACAGAGGTTGATGCAGGAGGAGAAGCTGTGATTCCTGGGAACTGTTTGCCTCTAGTTAGGAGTAGAGGCCACCAGGACCCTGGTCATCCTTCCTTGTCGCAAAGCAGCATGGAGATTTGTTGGCTTGCTCTCTGGTGGTCATTGTACCTGAGAGAGAGTCCCCAGTTTGAGTTGCTCAACTCTGTTTTGGGATCTATAAAATGATTGGTGGAGAAGGAAGAGCTGGATGCCTGGGGATAGAAGTGTTGGTTTGAAGAGCTGGTAGACTCTGTAGATTCTTTATGCAATGCCAGGCACACAGTGAGCTCTTACTGATTCATCGTCATTTTCACTTTGATAGATTCCTGTTTGTGTATTTATGCTATCCACCCCTCTCCACCCTTGCGCCCCCCCGTCCCATCTCAGGTGATGTGTGTCCATGCTATCACACATGGGACATAATGTTTTGTAAAAATCATTTAGATTAACTCTTTTTCTTCTATTGCTCTCTTCCTGTCCTTTCCTTTTTTAATAAACTAGAAGTTGAGTATAGACTCAGGTTTTGGGGAGGAGGGGAAGTCCCTTTTTATTTGGATAATTTGAAGAATTAACAGCAGCTTAGGCAAGATGTACGCGCTTCCTCCCGGAACTCACATGATTATGCTAATTCAGAAGGAATGTGTTGATACACTATTAAAAAGCATGATCTGTTTTCAGCTTCTGGGTAAAGAGGAGAGCAGCAGCCTTTAGTGGCCGTGTCAGTTTTGCCCATATTCTTATGTGCAGATGTGCCAGCTGCCAGTAGGCATTTTCTCTCTGATAGCCCTCACCACTTAACCGCGGGTCAGCGAGGTGCAGCTCTCAGCCAATAGATCTAATTGCAATCCTTCTATGTTCCCTGTGATTGCAGGTTTCTCCGGCTCTATAAACAAATAGTAATCAACTAAACCTGTTACCTCTGAGTAACGATGTCACGATATGAAATATTAACTGTTCAAAATACAGTAATGACGGTTTAAAACTCTATTTGTTTCTTGAAAATAAAGAAAAAAAAGATTTAAGAAAGAAGAGAAAATCAGAAGCTCAAGAATTGGAATTCTGAAGGGCCCTCTGGCGCTCTTCCCTCTACATAATGAAAAATTGCATATGTATACGACATGTTTTATGTGGTCAGATACAGCGTAAATATTGTGTACATCTTTTGCTGGAGTAACAATGCATTAGCAGCATCACAAATAAGCTCTGCCTCGGCATCTACATTTTTATGACATTTTTATGTTAATGCAAGTCAAACTTATGTTTTGTGATGTATCTAATCCACCCCAAATTAATCCATTTGTATTCCGATAATCCAATCAACTTCTGCTTCCCCTGTTAAAAAGTTAGATGCAAAGTCCAAGGCAGAAATATGGCAGGAAGCCTGGGCCCAGGGACACTTTGCTTTTAGAAGATGCTTTTCCCCTCAGGCACGTGGAGGCACTGTGGTTTTGGGTGGGTAGCTCTGATAGGGGCGGTAGTGGAGCCGGCATAGGGGAGGGACCCTGTGGGTTGAAGCTACCAATGTTGATAATGTCTTTGTAGACTTCATTTTGTTATTTCATTTTATTTTTTGATGCTGTTTAGATAACTTTTCTATCCATCCCAGCTTATAGTCTCTGCCATGTTTCCATGTGCCAGCTGTCAGTAATCTCAATGCTAGGACATTATCTAGTACTTACTGTATGCTTGGCATTGTGCTAAACATTTATGAGGCATCTTCTATGTACAATGTATATACCACATTTACTGAGCATTTATTGTGTAGAATGTGTGTGCCTGAATTGGAGACCAGCTTTCACTCAGAAGTTCCATTTTGCCCATATCAGCCCACTGAAGATGGAACATCCATCAGAAATCGGTTAGAAATTTGGGGTTCATGATTGCCCCTTCTCGGTTTTTCTGAGACTCATCTGGAGGTGGAAGAATTCCTTCAGGACACTAACAAGAACCTCTTTTGTGCAGTGGAAGAAACACTAGATTAAAACGTCTTGAGGCTAGGTAGAACGGCACATCGATGAACAACCCATGCTTTTCATTGATACGCTATGCCATCAGTATGCTGTCGCAGGGTTCAAATTCCCACTCTTTCACTTACCAACTCAGGAAAATGACCTAATTACCCTGGGTCTCCGTTTTCTTGTCTATTAAATGAAGATAATAACATGTATCTCATAAGGCTCTTGAGAAATATTAAGCTAAAGCATGCAACATAGTGCTTGGCATTTAGGAAAAGCTCAGTCTCCCTCCATTAGCTACTGGCATTGTTATTCGTAGAGCTTTTGAAGTTGAGAACTATGAGAGTTTTATTAGGCCAAACTTTAAATTTTTTAGATGTAGAGAATTGTAGGACTGAGTCTCAGAAAGGCTAAATGCCTTACTCGTAATCATACAGCTACATGGGACGGAGCCAGTGGGAGAATCTAGGTCTCCAGACTCGCAGACCAGTGTCCTCCTGGTGCATCTGCTGCTGCATTTCTTGCAGAGGAGAACAAATGTAAGGAATGAGGTAAAAAGGCCCTGTCTTTGTTACTACCCTGAAGCATGTAGCTCAGAACGGTGCTTACTGAAGGCCCTTGAACTTGGTTGATCTTGAGATAAAAGGAGCTTGTCCTCTGGCAGCCTTTGGTGATGGACTTCAGGGACCAAGCCAGCTGGTTTGAGCTCCTCCCTGCAAGGGTCCATACTGAGCAAGCTCTTTCCAACTGCCCCATCCCTGCTGATTTTCAGTGAAGACTTGGCAGTCATCTTCCTGGACTGGTGGGCTGAGAGAAGCCCAGGAGCTGCCAGGAAACAAAGGCTGGAATTCCTCAGGGCTGGGTCTACACAGCTCCAAACATCTGGCCAGTGAATTTGGCCATTGCAAGCAGAGAAAGGAAGAAGACCTCAACTGGGACTGGGAACAGAAGACTGGGATTTTTTTTCTTCTTCTTTTCCTTCTTCATTGTTGGCTTCTCATAGAAATAACCTCCCCCTAAGTGTGATTCTCTGTCTCTCCACTGCCTTCCCCTCCTTGATTCACCTCATGTCTTTGTGGAGCTTATAAGGTTGCTTTAACTCTGGATATTGTAGAAAAGAAGCTCCTACCAACAGAATCATGGAATGAGACTTTCTTCCTTGAGCTCTCTAATGGGATGCAGAATTGGAATCTTCTGTCGATTCAGATTGAACTCAAACGCATCCATGTGGTTCATATTCAGGGGAGTATTGTCAGTTATGCACAGGAGGGGAGAGAAAATGGTGGTGTGGTGATGGTGGCAGTGGTGGTTTGTGTGTGTGTACATAGGTGGGGGCAGGCTCGATGGGATGGAATTGGCTTAGAAATCTGCAGTGGGCTCTTTTCTCCTTTAACACTGATGCTGGGTAATTAGCAAAATGTGCACAGGGTTTTATCCATATTCATGCGCCCTTTCCCACAAGCATAAACAATCCAGTCTCTATTATTTCCTTGCGTGTGCAGCTCCCCCCTCTCCCTGCCACCTGCAGAGCCCTGTGCTGCTCTGTTCACATCATTCTGGCTCTGCTTGGGAGTGAGGGTGCCTCCCCTGGCCAGGGTGTGGGCATGGGGAGGGGACTCCACAGAGAGCGGGCGGGGGGGGGGGGTCCCTCACCAGTGCAGTATCTGCAGCGGGTTGGAAACCTTAACAAAGTGAATTCACAGCTATGATTATGTGCCATCCTTAAGAGGACCCTGTGTGGTAGGTAGGGTTGCATGATTACGCCTGTGTGTCAAAGGAGAAAATGAGGCCCAAGGATGGGGGCTATTCATCTATTTGTTCTTCCAGATCATTCCCCATGCTGCTTTGCCTGGCTCTTTGCCCTGGTGGGCTGACCTCAGAGGACCCCGTCATCTAGTCTTCCTTGTGTTCTGGCTCTGATGTGAGATTAAAAGGCACGAGGAGACAGAGGTTGGGGCTTATTACTGCCTGTGTGGTGTTGGCAGTGCCCGTGTTCCTCTACGGCCACACTGCTGTGGGCCCCTTCTTTCCGTACCTACACTTTCTGCCATTTTCCAGCTACCTCTTTGCTCTATCTTGCCCCATTCAGACCTAGTGACATTAAAGACTTCCTGCTGGTGCTAGCCTCTTTGCTGTTCCTTGTTGGTCCCATTACCCTCCCCACATCTTTGTAAAAAGTACCTGCATGCATTCTTTTCTATTAAACTCTTTGAGTGAACAGCTGATACCTGCTGGGACCTCAGCTGATAGGGTGAGTATCTTGCCAGTGACCACACAGCTGGGAGGGAGAGCCCAGCATTCCTCCTTGCTAACCTGGATTGTTTCTATAAGGCCGTGATCTCTCATCACTGCATCACTGGTATCCTTTTCTTTGTCCCTTCTCAGCAGGCAGTGAAACCAGCAGCAACTAAGAGATCTAGATCCTATTGCATCTTTTTATCCTTTGTGAATATTGGATTTCTTGGGTGGACTTTTCTTTGTAGAAGTAGAGGCCCAGATGTGGGGATAGCCAGTGTGAGAGGAATCAGAGAACTCCAGATTTTTTTTTTCTGTCTCTTCTGCCATCTGAGGAAGTACCACTTTCATCAGTGTGATACAATGGGGTCACACCCCACCTACATCTCTTTGTATCGCAGCAGATGATGACTGTGATAAGCAGTAGATGACAACTGTGCCCATGCACTTTCAGTCCTAATCTCTTCATGAGCTTGTGGATTTGCTCACCTCTCTGAGTTCAGTGTTTGGGAGGCATAATCATTGTTCTTTCCTCTTTTTTCATACATGACATGAAAGCAAACTGCCCGAACATTTTGCCTCATGATGCAAAAATGTGTTGTGGTTCTCATACTCAGTAGTACCTTGCTTTTCCTTCCCTCACCTGGTACACATGTGGAGACAGGCAGACCACGTGGTTACAGGGGCTCCCAGTGCAGAGGGCAGAAGCAAACTGCACTATAATACTTTGTATCCTTGCTTTCTTTGCAAGGAAGTTTAGTACAGAGCTGTGCAGTTATTTACATTCCAATGTGATAATTATTAACTGCATGCTTACTATGAACCTGGCACATGACAGGTCCTTGAAGGGATACTGAAGGGGCATATGGCATGGTGTTTGCCTTCAAAACACTTATACATTTATGAGGGAAATAAGAGCAATCTGGGAAAAAACCAGACAGATGTACAAGATAGTTTATATACAAATGCTGAAAGTAAGCAATCACTGCATATCATACACAGTTATGATGTAAGGAAGATGGTCATGAAGGTGTTGGAGGAAAGCCCCATGAAAGAGCTCTTGGAAGGAGGGGGAGGATTTGGACAGTGTTGTCATGGGCTTTGATGTGACCACAGATTTCTCTCCTTTGGGCTCAGAGTTACTTTCCTGGAAAGAACACAGACATGTCCTGAATTTGGTCTTCATAGCTGCAGTGTGGGTTCCTCTCCATAGGCACACCATTGCCCAAGCTGCTGCAACCTCCTTGGCTTAGGGAGTCTTATCTTTCTGTCCTGTGTGATAGAAAAAAGTGGATGGTGACAGTGTGCTTCCCACTGGTGGGTGAGGTATTTCCATGGAAAGCCATTTATATCCAGACACTCAGTTACTGAGTTTATTCTTCCCTTAACACCCCAAAGGCAGAGAGTAGCTTGAAAAAAAAAATCACTAAGAAGCCCTTAACCTTGTAACATACAGTTTTTGCTAAAAATATATATTAATAATATATTATTGAGCGAGCATAGATGAAGAAGGCCAGGGAGGGAGGAAGCAATAAGAGTGTGAGCAAGGTCAGTGCTCTTTGCCCGCAGACTCTACAATCAATAAGATCTGGTCAATAACTGCTTTATTACTGCACTACCACCCGGAGCAAAATCATTTTTAAATTAAGAATATATTTTGCAAAACTGAATTAACAATATTGAATATTTTGCTCTTTGATATGACTAGCCTTCAAAATCAAATTATTAAGTATGGAAAATGCTTACCAGGTGAAGTTTTTCTTTCTTCTTCTCCCTCCTCACTTTTCCAGATACATTCCCTCTCTCCTCTCCCTGCTGCTCAACTCCACTCCACTCCTCCACACCCCACCCCCACCCCCACCCCAAACCCCTACCTTACAGCTTGGGAAGGAAGCAACAGCAGATTTGTAAGATCTCCGGCACAAATGTGGATATAAATTAGTATTGCATCCAGCACATGAAAAGTAGGAAAGGAAGATACATTTGCTTGAGTCCAACAAAACTGTGCATTTCCTCTGAGAGAAAGGACCAAGTAGAGAAAACTGGGAATTTTCCACTTGGGTAAAACTAATGCCAAAAAATCAACCTTTGGACTTCTATAATCTTTGGCAAGCTATGAAATTTCACCATTCCTCCCCTCGCCCCTACCCTTGGTTACCCTGGCTCTATCCCCTGTTCTGTTCTGTTCTCCTCTCTCCACAGATGGAAGGGACAGAGGAGTCTTACATGACTCATGGAGTGCAACTTTGAAGCATCCATAAGGCCAAATCCCCCACCCCCACAAAAAAACCCCCAAAATCTTTAAGAAGTATTCCAAGCAACTCTGTTATGCAAAAGTGGGTTGTGAAGGCACACATAGACCATGGCTCTGGAATGTGTTAAGTGATATTATTAGAATTGATTATATAGCATATTTCTTTGTGAAAACATGAGATTTTGGTGCTCAAATTTTAAAAAATTGTAATAAGCTCTTCTCATCCTTTCCATCTTCTTGGGCTACATCCCGCCGTTTGCCACTAGTGATTATAATCTCCTACATGTAATTTGTAGGTTATTGGGGTTGGCTTATATAAAGTAACAACAGGCAACAGAGAGAAGGAAAGGTTTCACTGCTCAATATTGTTTATGGTGCAGAATCCCATTAGTGTGCTCCCTATTTTTCAGTAAAAGGATAATGTTGGTCAGGCCATGCAATGGCATGTCAACTGGTTATTTATGTCAGATGACAGATTTGTACTCTTTGAAAAGGGGGGCATTTGTTCAAAGCGTTGGTGCTTGCTGTTGCCAGAAAGGAAGAGAGGATGGAAGGGAGGGAGGGAGGAAGGGAGGGAGGGAAGGGGAAAAGACGAAGGGAGGCAGGGAAGGAGGGAGGGAGGAAGGCTGCTAATGAAGAGAGAACAGGAATTAGCATTTATTTACTGCTTTCTCTGTGTTAGTGGCTTTTAGAAGGCAAGTATTATTGTCCCCATTATACGGGAGCTCAGTTTAAGTAACTTTAAGTAACTTTCCCAGGTCAGGAGACTGGTAAGTGATGGAGTTGGAAGTCCACACCAAGAGGGTCTGACTGTAAACGCTATGATCTTTCTGCCACCCCATGCTGCCTTTCTAATGCAGAACATTTTTGAGCTTATTACCCAGCAAATTATTTTGACCAAACTTCAAATACCTAAGCTACTTAATCACTGATTTTTAACCTTTTACAAAGGTCATGGATCTCTTTGAGAAACCCTTGCAAAGTATGGCTTTTTCTGGGAAGATGCACATACACATAAAATAATTTCAGAGAATTCATGGGTGTTCTGAAGCACGATGAGGGCCTCCAGGGAAAGACCCCCTGGGACAAGGACCCTAGAGGATAGGCTCTCCGTGGATCTTGCTTTCTCTTTGGGAGACCCCAAGGAGTCACTATTAGAGCTCCTCTCTGGCATCGGACCTTTCAGAAAGAAAGTCCAGACCTGAGACAGTAGTGAAAGTGGAGAATGAGAAGTTGGACTGTAGTTGGCTCTGCACTGGTGTCCTCACATCTGGCCTGCCCATGGGATTTGGTGGCTTTGCTTCGCGGAGGTTAGTGGAGGGCTTTTCAGTGTAAGGCTTTGGCTTCTTCACACTGACTTTTTACATCCCAGAAAAGGCCACAGAGTATGTAGTCATAAAGGTCCACTTACTCTTTAATCCAAGTTATTTTCCTTGGCTTTTATGCCTCTGGAAATTTTAAGTGAATTTTTAAAAAGTATTTTTCGGTTCTGTTCAATAAACGGTGCTGAGTTCCTACAAAGTGCCAAATGTGGTCCCACGCTGTAGGGAAATAGGAAGCAGATCACAGTCTATTCCTGTTAGCTTGCTGACATTTTAGTTCATCTTGACTGAATCCCAGGGTTGGATTATTGATCAGGGAGGGCTTGACGGGAAGACAGAGAACTCAAAGTTAGAAAGACCTCTAGCATATCTGGTCTTGCCTGTTGCCCGTTTCCTGACCTAAACATTTTCTCAGAACCTGACTCTTGCCTTCTGGTTCTGTATGATGATTTATGCTTGACACTGCTTTGGCTTGTTTAGTTCAACATAAATGTAAGGAAAACTTACAGTGCGCTAGGCACTGCACTTGTGCTGGAGGACACAAAAGGAGATGACCTTGAGGATGAGTTTGTCCTTGAGGAGCTGATATTCTACCACGGCATTAGACCACCACACCCTTCCAAGGACAAGATTGTCAGATGCTAAGGAGAGGCTAATGAAATCTCAGTGCCCCATGGGAGTAACCAGCACTTTGGATTTTTTAGTCAGAGGTGTGCTGCTGTCCTCAGGAAGCTTCCAATCGTCTCAAGAAAACACTTTAGGATAAGATGCATGAGACTTTTTTTTAGGTTCTTTGAATTTATATAGGCAATCTAGTAGAGTGAAAGTACCTTTTAAATGTATTGAATAAGGAAGAGATTATTAGAGAAGACATCCTAACCCAGTGTTTCTAAAGTCATTGGACATTTTCATCTGCAAGGAATATACATTCTCATCTCCATCAAGGATGATGGAGAGTGGCCTTTGACTCAACAACAGGAAGATATTGGATTACTGGCACCCCCCCATGCCATGTTTTTCTAAAAGGTTTAAAAATTACTTTGTCTTCTCTACAGTTTGTATAGTGCAAAAGTAGACAAGACATTTGTGCATTGGCACTGTGGCCAAATCCATCTCAATAGTTACAGTTTCAAGATAAAAAATGAAGTCCCCCCCCTTTTTCTTAATGTAGTTTTACTTTGGTTTTGGAAAATTCCCCAACTGAAAAGAATTGACATCCTGGCAACTCAGTTACCTGGGCCTTTCCCCTCTCCTTCTGAGTTCTGACCCCCAGAAAACTATCACATGGCAGAGCAGCTGATGCAGCTTACAGGGTTCAGGACTAAAGATTTTCTGTATCCACAGGGGAAGGCTGAGTCCTGAGAGCATTCAAAGATCCATAAGAAGGTGGTGTTAGAAACCACCTGTCATGGAACAGAAATAATTCAGGATTGGAGCACAATTATTGGTTCTTCCAGATGCCTAAGTGGGTAAATTTGGAGGCTGTGGTTATGGAGAAATTTGAGTGCTAGATTGTACAAAATCATTTCTGGGCCCCAGACCAAATCTTATATCACCTACAAAGAGTTTTCTGCCCATCTAAGCACACACATACCTTCATCCTCCTATTTTAATGGAACTTACCACTCATTCTAGTACATAACTTGCATGCCAGATTTTCTTGTTATTTAAGGGTGCCAAGCACATATGTCTTGGCTCCTAGGTAAGAGTATAAGAAGATGCAGGTACAATAAATCTTGTATGTAGTCCCTACATTTTGGTATAAATGCTTAGCTGATGCTCCATTAATGTTTACAGAATTTTGCATTCAGCTGAATCAAATTGACACTATTCATTCCGGTTTCCTCTGAATTTGCTACCATCATGAATCACCCTAAAAATTTCCCTTGTGTTCTTATCAAAATCCTGTTGCTTCATCAGGCTGAAGGTTAACATACCCTTTTGTCCTTCTGGGACTGTGGAAGAGACCCCAGTTCTTACAGCCATTTGTTGGCCTTGTTTAGATTCTTCTCTTTGCCAGTAGCTTCCAATTTTTTTTCTTTTTTAATCAAAGGAAACTTAACCTAATTTAACCATGCCTACTGTTCTGCCCACACCTCAGCCTGTTCAGGGCACTGGGGTGGACTTTCTCCACAAAACCAGAATGTTCAAGGTCTCGTGCTGTTCTTCCTGACCTTCTGAAGTAGGGAGAATGGCTCTTAGTGGGGCTGATCTCAGATCTAGGGAAACAGGCACACAAATCCCAAAGTGACCTGCATTGATGCCCATCAGTTTGATGTAGCTGCCGTTCTTTCCCTGTGGGGCCCTAGTGTTCTGATGCAAGTCCTGGCTTCAGTGAGTGACAGGTGCGACCAACGGCTGCATGAGTTATTTCCTTTGGAAACCACAGCTGTGGCTGAGGCCAACGGATGGCAACGGCGCCACTGGGCTCTCTGGGAACAATCCGCTTGGCCATCTTCAGCCTCAGGAAGGGCTTTTAAATTTGATGAAAATAACCCAAGAGGCTGGGTTTCAGTGGCAACTGCAAGTGTCCTCGAGATGGGAAGTACCCAGAGAGGAGAACAGAGTAGGGCTTGGGAGCCAAGATTTTGGAATGAGACAGGCTGGGTTCAGGTCCAAGCTCTGCCACATTCTAGCTTTGTTACTTTGGGCTATTTTTTAAAACCTCTCTGAGCCACAGTTGCCTACTAGGTAAAATGGGGGGCCATGTCTAGCTTTTATGTTTATTGTAAGGATTGATAAAGATAAAACATTAAAGCATTTTTGTACAGTGTCTGGCACTCATTTGATGTTCAATAAATTTTAGCTATTATTATTATTATTATTATTATTATTATTATTATTATTATTATTATTAGACAGAAGGTGGGAAGAGACATGTACTCTCTTGGAGCTCACAGCTTCCTTCAGCCCAAAAGATGAGCCTGTTCCCCTGTCTGGGTGATGAGAGTGATGGTAGTACCTACATCGTCACTTTGTTGTGAGAATCAAGTATAAGGCACTTAGAACAGCATCTGGCATGTGGCAAATGTCGTAGGATTAGCTTTCATTAGTTTCGTCAGTATCGTTGTTTTTATTTACTAAGGTTCGTGAACATTATTCTAAGATGTTGACAGGGAGTTGCCTTGTGTTGATTTGGAACTGGACTTTGATTGGAGCTACCAAAGCAGAGGAGGTGGGAACAGCGTTCTAGTTAGTTTGCTATTTAAAATACTTTATTCTAGAATTAATTTCTCAGATGGAATAAAAGGAGGAAGAACCACGGTGCTTTTATCAAAGTAGAACCCAGTGTATTACACTATTTTCATTGATTGATCCTTAGGAGCTAGAGCTGTTACCTCCCTGTCCCCTTCACTTGGACTGTTGCATCATCTTAAGCTGCAGCTCAGAGAGTCACCTCCCATCAGAATGTGTTCTTGAAACAGGGGTGTTTTGAGCCTAAGAGTGCTTGCTGGCTGAACGATTCCAACCATAGATTTTGATGGCTTAAATGGTTCCCTTTTCTATTGTTTAGCATTCAGAATTTTTGCATTGTATAACATTAATCAGGAGATGAGCATATATTCAAAAGAAATCAAAATATCATAGAACTCCAACCTGAGAAATGAACACAGCTTGGAATGCACAATGGAACCATCTCTGAATAATTAGTAGGTTCATACTCTACATGTTCCTTGCAGTGTTCCTTTCCTACATGGGCAGGTTTTTGTCTGTGTTCATCCTTTTCATGCTCTGCTTAAATATGGTTTCTGGATTGTGTTCCATGTCCCTGAGGCATGCAGTCCAAAGGAAGGAGCTGGAGCAGCTTCTCAGCCTTGCATGGAGGGGAATGCTTTAGTTTACTTTAAACATTCACCACCCAATGGTGCAGTAATTTGTTTTTGGATTTTAGCAAATTGCTTGTTTTCTACTACCTTTTGAGAGTTTGGACAAATCTTTATTTTTTTTCCCCCTGGATTTACATGGAGATTCAGAATAGCTCTGGAAAGCTGAAGAACTATTGCTGGTAAGAGATGCAGGATGGACAGCATGTCAGAGGGCCAGGACCCCAAAGAAGGGAGTTGGAAGCACAGCCACACTGGTGACAGCTCCCTCTTTGACTCCTAAGGATAGATTCTCTGGGCGCTCCTCAGTCCCTGGAGACAAGTCCAAGTCAGAGGCAATAAAGAGTTTTTAATGAATTCTTAGGAACATCCACTTCCAAATTTGGGTGTGAAACATGGAGATACTATCTTCCATGACACACAAGGGCTAGAATTAGGCCAGCTCAGAAAGTGCGAGACTGGTTCTAAGTCAGCTAGAAGAAGGTGGAGAGGGGGGATTGGGGCCCCAGTGGTGAATCATAGGATGGAGGAATCTTCATTTCCCACACCCTGGGTCTCATGTGTGGGGTACAGGGATTGTGTGAATGAGTTTGTAATTGGAAGGATGAAGCTCATAAGGGGTCACACAGCCAAAGATCTTGGAGAGAATAAAGTCTTCTATCAAGGAAGTCAGCCTTTCTCTCAAAGTTATTGTAAATGCCCAAGGCTGGTGGGGACTTAGTAAAACTGTCGAGTTTAACCCTCTGGTCCAGAACAGGCTGCACAGAGGAGGGCTGATCTTGTTTTCTCTTCTGCATTTCCCAGGGAGACACTTTGTGAAGATCTCTTATGTCTCATGGTTAGGAAGTTCTTCCCATAGTCTAGACCACATTTCTCTTGTGGTATCTATCTCCAGTTTCTATCCTTCTTGATCTGCCCTCATTCTTTCCTCCTGGATCTCTTTAACTTCTCTTTTGTAGGGCCGAGACTAATTACTTTAGTTCTTTTCCAAGGGGACGGTTTCTCCTACACCTTGTGTCATTTTTTGTGTGTGTCTCTATACCCACATAGGTATTTTTGTGGCTAGAGGGAGAGTCCTTCTGGGATGGTATTTTTACCCCCGGGTGGATCTGTGCTGTGAATAACCTGAGCCATTCTGGAACCATCCCCAGACCGGGCAGGTGGCAGCCCCATTTGCTCTTTCCTAAGCGCCAAGGCAGAGAAGCAACTCTGGCTCCTTCTCTCTGGACTGCATGCCTCCGGAACATGAAACTCAGTCACAGACACCATATTTAAACAGAGCAGGGAAAGGATGAAAATAGATAAAAACCTGTCCATGTGGACCAGGAAAGCTGCATTTCCAATATGCTGTTAGCAAGACCCTGCTGCCATCCTTACAGCACATAGAGATCCATCAGGGCAGAACCTGGATGTTGAGCAGCTCGGCCACCTGTGGGTTCTTTCCTAGATACTGGTGTGCCAGGCATGTGCCGGGGCAAAGTCTGGTGCAGGATGAGTAAGGTCAGGCCCTTCCCTAGAGTATGGAGAAGTATGACTTAAACAACTAAACCATGAGAAACAACACAAGAGTCCATAGAATTAAGGGTGAGGCTTTCTGGTTGAGAACAATGGTTTTCAAACTTTTTAACCTGAAGAATTCTTCAGATAAAATTTTGAATTTCTATGCGTGAAAAAAATATCAAAAAATGTCCAAAGCACATTTACCTGTAGTCCTAGTGTAGTAGTTAAGGCTCAAGGCTGAGAACAGAATGCACCCATGGGCATCTACCTCTCCATGAGGCTTCCAGGGAGACGTCAGCTCAGAGGACTGACCACTTCACCTCCCCAGGGTAAGAACCAGGACAGCAGAGATGGCTGTGGGGAAGAGTAGTGTGCATGAAGTTCCCCACCCCCTGTCACCCGGATCACTACAGAAGATAGATCCTGCCTTCACCCAGGGATGCTGTCCTGAGATGGTTGATGACTGCCGGAGGTACTGTTGCATTCAGCAGTGTGGTTGATGTTACTCAGCAAATATTGCCAAAATTACCTGGTAATAGCACCCAGGGGAGCTCTTTGGGGGCTACCCTTTGTCAGTGGGGCAGGTTGATGCCCCCATCCAACTTCAGTGAGCGCAGAGATGATAAGTTAGAATAACTGTTGTGAACAACAAGGAGGGGACTGTAAAGTCTTTCATCCAAATTGGGAGTGCACTGCCTCCTTCCTGCATCACTCCCCCACACTGGAGGAGATGCCACCCAGAACAGTAAGGGCTGAGGTGTGTTTCTAAGGGCCAGGCCAGACTTCCTGTACTAGTGTACTTGAGCTCCAGCGTAGGGCTGGGGGACAGGGGAAGAGGAGGTTGAAGTCAGATGTGAGAATGAAGTTGTAAAATGCACAGATGTAGGGGCCTGTCTGCCTGAGAAGGCAGATGAGGAGGGCAGATGGATCCAGATAGAGAAGGCAGTCTTGGGAAGCGGACTTTCCAGGCCTGGGTGGGAAGCGAGGATGCCAAGAGTCACCTTCCCCCTATCCCCAGCTTGGCCTAAGGCTGACACTGACTTCAAGTGAATCAACCTCAATTTTCCCTGTTGAAAGGAGCTCATAGGGCAGACCGGAGGCCACTACTTACATTTAATGAACCATCTTGTGGACTGGTAGGAAGATCTGGTCTTCTGTTTCACTGTGGTCAAGATATCAGGCTTTTTAAAAATACATATTGAGTAGGGGTCAATTCAGTTTAATCGAGCAACAATTCCAATTCCAGATTCAAGTCACAATGCTTGCATACCTACTAGGTATTTGGTCCTGTGCTCGGTTCATTCATCCAGAATGAGGAAAGGAGAAGAGGGTAAGACAGGGCACATCTACTCTCAGTGGAACATCGTTGCTGATATTATTACCTTTGCTCATTTCCCTCTTGCCCAGCCCTACCCAAGACCACACACATATTCCACTCCTCCGAGAAACCTTTCTGCACCGCTAGCCCTGGGATTCCGACCCCTTCCCAGCTTCCTGACAGTCTGTGCCACTCCATTCAGCCCCTCAGTGTGGTCTAGTCCATTTCTTCTCAACGATCATATGGAAATCAGCTCAAGGACAACAGGCATGCTGCCAGGAGTAGATGTGCCATTCCTGTGGTCTGGGAAGTTCTCAGATTCTTGGTAAGTTCTGCTGTTAGTGCATCCTGGGGGGGGTTCTGACACCAAAGACCCCCTTTGTTGTAGCTGCAGCTCTGAGAAGCTCGGGAGACGTTGTTGCCCAGATAGGGTGAGCCACATCAGGGACTGCCAGTGTTGCCCTCATCTAAGCCTGATCAAAACTCAAGGAGCAAGTGCTCTGTAAGAGAGGGAATGGAAGTTTCCAGTCTCTTAATGCCTGGGCCTGGAAAACTGGCTCAGTGTCACTTTTGCTATAATCTGTTGGCCGCCATGGGTCACAGTCCCTGCCAGTTTCAAAGTGGAGGGACCTAGTATTTACCTCTCAGTGGGAGGAGTAGCAAAGAGTGGGGGCTGTGCTTAATCTACCACTTGATAATAAAATGATGTTCAGAAGCCCAGTACGTACAACAGAAGGTGGGAGACTTAGAGACTCCTTGTTTAGTCTCGTCTTCTAACCCAAAGGTCAGAGAAGACCTTGGAGCTATCATTTGAATTTGAGAACTATGACAAGAGCTATTTGGTGTGTGAGAACAACAGAGAAAAGAAAATACTATATATTTAATGGTAATTTCCTCCAGATATTGTCCCCTCTAGGGACTTATTCTCTCCAGCTGATACAGCTTACCCTTGAGGCCAGTGCTCTGGTCATTCTGAATGCATAGCTTAGCACAGGGCAGGTGGGCATCTGAAGGCTGCCCGGACTGCCTGCCAACCAGTCTCCACATTGGGGCCCAAGCTAAGAGGAAACTCAGTTCTTTGGGACACTCTGGAGTTTTCCACACCCATTATCTCCATTTAACCATACCAGGAAAGTTGTGCTTCCCTTCACAGCCTAGAGCAGAGGGTTTATCGATTGAGCCCTGCCCTTTTTTGTTTGAGACTCTGAACAGGTGTTATCTGAGAACAAGCAGGTGTTTGTAGAAATGTAACCTTGAGCCCTGAATACTGACCTGCTCTTTTGTTCTGGTGACTCATTTTTCCTTGAATGGGGTTGGTTTCTGTTTATGAAATGGTTGCAAGGCCACAGTGACCATTCTGGACATCACTATTGTATATGTAGGCACTCCCCTCACCACACAGAGACATTACTGTGTGCATTTCCTACCTTCTGGCCCGAGGTCTAGCCATCCTTTGTCACCACAGGTTTGTCCACAAAAAATGGCAAACAGATACAGTATGCTCAGGTAACACTTCCCTAAAGGAGGTTATGTATATAAGAAAGCAGAAGGTGCCTTGTTCTAACGACTCGCTGTTCTCAGTCTCGAAAATAGTAACTGAGTAATTGAGAAGCTACTGGGCATTTCTGAAAATCTTTGGCTACTAAGAGATACCTCAGTCCAGAGGAACTTGGAATTTAAGCCAGAAGTTTGCATTTCATCATATTTCCATATTCCTAATGACTGTGGAAAAGTGTGTGTATTTGTGTGAATGCACATTTCTGGACCTTTACGTTGAGTTAGTGGTTCAGTCTTTAGGGCTCTCAGGTCCCAAAAAGTGTGAGTCCAGTTTAAACCCAGAAAAAGGAAGTGTTTTTATCTATAAACCAAGTTCAACATAGACATTTAAGTGTATGTGTCTATGTAAACCAACTGACAAAATTATACGTTGGAGTCATTTCCTAGGAAAGTCTCATGGATGGTATTGCTATCACAAAATTACAAAGTTCAGCATCAGTCCTGTCCTGAAGGCTCTGTGCAACCACTTGAAATAGGGCCAGTAATTCAAAAGCCATTGCACCTGTAGGTAGATGATCATGCCCAATAAAACGTCATGTTTATTTAGGATTCAAAATAAGGTGTTGTCTACTCAGGCCACGTGACCCCGTACCTCATTTCTAGTGTCAGGTGCACAGAGGAATTCTCCGACTCGGTTACCCTGTGATGGTGGAAGAAGACTGGAGACATGCAGGGATCAGACAGCAGTAAGCTTACCGGGGCAGGAAGGACTGGGCTGTTCATTAGCACCTTGCATGGTTTGGGGGTTTCTAATGAAGTGACATTCTTCTTACAGTATCCTCGAAAGCACAAAGATGGGAGCCAGTTATATTTTGATCAGTGGCAGATAAAAAATATTTGAAAGGATTTCTTTGTAGTCATGCAAGATGTGACATAGTTTATTGACATGATTTTTTGGGGGCTCTTTGGGTTATTCTTGTTCCTCCTGTATCGAGTTTTGATGGCGAATTGATACACCCTTTCACTAATCATCCTGGCATCCTTCCCAATGTTTCACTTGCCTGCAATTATAGAAAAACACTCCCTAAATTCTCTCCCTCAAAGGCAGCAGTGTATAGGACGTTCCCCATTGCATGGCAGCAGTGGTGTAGGGGACAAGGGAAGCTGTATTCATCAGGAAGCATTGGGGTTTTCAAGAGAGCACAGTGCTGAACAGAGAGGACCCCCCCGCCCCCGCCCAGCAATCACTTGAAGCAGAATGATCTTTGAAATATAAGTGGCCCTGTAAAAACACAAGCAGATTCTGCAATGTCTATTTAGGGCATCCAAGAATGCCACATAATAGGAACTTGAGTGCACCTGATGGTAACCATATGGCAGGTTCTGATGACTGACAATAGGTAGAGCCTGCAGTAATTAATGAAAATGAGATGCCATTTGTGGCCCCCACAATGAGAGGATGGAGAAGAAGCCAGTCTATTCACAAATGCTGGGATGTGCTCAGCGTGTGTTTCTAGACCAGGACTGGCTGGGTTCGCGTCTCTGCATGTGAACAGGTGTGAGAGAAGTGAGGCAGTGGGAGGGATGATTTGGTTCTGGCCAGAGAGTGACCATCGTTCCCGGGGCTGCAGTGGGAAAATGAGTCTGCAGATCCCCCTGGTTAATCTTGCATCACAAAGCCCATGAACCTGGCTGGTAGCTTTAGGTTGATGTGAGAGATTCCAGGTAGAAATCCAGTTAGTTGGCCTGGTGGGAGTACAAGACTTCATTGTTGGAGGACTTGGGTTTGCTGGGTGTGATTTTGCCATTTTGGGATTTCAGGGCTCAATGCCTCTGTTTACCCCTTTGGGGATGACTGTGCTGCCCTGCTTGAGGTGTGCTCTGGGTCAGGACATACCAAGTTTTGTCTCGCCTCTGGCAAAGGCGAAGGAGGGAGCCGATGCCTTGTTGTTTTATTGCTTCTTCCTTGGATGTGGGCTGGAGTGGAGGATGGGAGTGGGCCAGGCAGAAGTGGGCCATGGGGAAATTCCAGAGAGACTGATTGATCTTGTCAAAAAGAATAAAGGTATCCAGGCCCCGGCACCCCCCTGCAGCACATGGGCATGTGGGATTGAAGCGGTCACTGTGAAGTCTTGCGGTTAGGCGTTCCAAAAAGAAGTTTCTTCATGATTCCTGATTGCTTAGGACAGATATAAGCAATACCAGCTGGGGCCCAGCAAGCCTGTCTCCAGCTTTATTGTTTCTGATTTATCAGTGGTGTGTCTGCCCAAAAGAACTGATGTATCTGCCCTTTATTGCTAGCCTGTTCCATAGCCAGATAGGAGAGTTGAACATTAACAAGTGGATTTGCTTTCAGTAGCTAAGGGTGTATGTGTATGTGTGTATGTATGTGTGTGCGTTTAGCAAGATAATAGTATTGTTACTACTATCAAGTGATTCAGATTTCTACAAGAAGATTCCCATTCTTTTGTTTCCCATCCTGAATTTTCCTTAACTTATTTGAATCTGCCTGTTTTACTAGAACCAGAGAGGATCCATAAGGTTGTTTTGTAAGAGTCCTTGGAAAGTGGTAGAAACTCAGCTGGAGCCAGGATGCAGGCACCAGGCGCTATGCATTGCAGAGACATTTCAAGTCATCCCTTGTGGACACTTGGCACTGTTCAGTGTTAAAAGGCTCCGTGGCAGCGTTTCAGAGAGCACCCTGGCCCTCCCGCCTTGGCAGGTTCGAGTTTACAAATGATATGCTCTACTCACCCAGCCTGGATTTTCTGGCTTAAAAGTGAATAGTCAGAACTCAAGATGTGTAAAGGGAAAGGTTTTACTACCTAGTGGAAAATGATCCTTGAGGTTCCCTCTTCCTAGGTTGGCAAAGCAGACAGACGGACCACTCTGACTCAGAGGCCACGTGAGAAACTTCTGGGGCTCTTTCTCATGAAAAAGGGGCAGGTGGTAGCAGGAGATGAGTGACTCGAGACTTACTAATCCAGAGTTTGGCCCATTCATTCCTTTTTTGGAGGAAACAAATGACGATGCTCTTTGGATTGGAGTTTGTTTTCTATGGTTTGTGAGTTTTTTTTTTTTTTTTTTTTTTCATTTGGATAGTGCACTTCCTTGATTATGAGTTATAATGAGTAGGGGAAGGGGAAGAATGAAAGGAGAATGCCCAGTTGCACAGAAACCAACTCCTGCCATGGAAACATAGCCTCGTCAAATGTCAGTTCTGGGGGTGGAGATACTAGAGGTCCGATGGGCGCCCCTCTGTGGTTGGAGACCACGATTCTGACTTTGTCTAGGATCCAGTGTGCACCAGGACAGAGAGTTCAGCTGACTGACTCCTCCATGACCACATTTAATGAACAGTCTCTGCTGTCTTGTATATGTAAAACATCAAGGAACACTTTAATAGTTTTACACAATCCCTGAAGCCTGGTCCACGGCCAAGACACATTAGCTTTCTAAATCTTCAACAGTAGTTTTCCCTCTCAGAACCAGGGCAAATTTTTATAGCATTCCCGAGTGCATGTGCTCATTTAAGAAAAAAACCCCACAAAAACCAAGCATTAAAAAAGGGACCAAGACTAGTGCTATTTTGTTATCACCTTAGATTATTTCAAGATTGTACTGGAGAAATTTTGTATCCCAATTTTGTTCAATCAGAAATGGGTATGTGTGCATGAAGAGTTCTTTAAAATATTTAAACTATGGATTCTTTCCTCCCCAAAGGTGCAAGGGTGTTGCCTTCAGCATGTTTCTTGCTGGAGAGAATTGAGCATTTGGTTTTATCAGACACTGGCATGGTAATGAAGCTATTTTGATAGAAATAGCCTCATTACTATTCATTTTTGCTGGCTCTCAACTAATTCTTGAACCAAAGTTCTATTTTCCTCCCTACAAGAGGAAAACAGGCACAACAAGCAAAATGAGAAGCTATCCTTAGCCTCTGAAGCTAATGACGAAGGCAGACCAGGTCTTTCCAAGGGGCCCTTTTGGAGGTTCCTGCCTCTGCTTATGATAATTCCCCACGACACCCCCTGGTCGTGTGGAGGACTGACGCCTTCCCTGAAATACACACCATTTTATTCAAAGGGGAGTTTTGCCTCCCACAGTTCATGCTCGTCTCCTTTGTTTTCTTAACATGGTGCACTGAGGAGCATCTTGCACTGGGATTAAAGAGATCTGGCTTCCATCTAGCTGTATGACCTTGAGCATATCATCAAACCATTCTGGTACCAATTCTCTTCCCATTCTTTCCATTTTAAAATAAACTATTCTAGAATAGGGAGGAGGGTATAGCTCAAGTGGTAGAACACATCTGAGCATGCACGAGGTCCTGGATTCAATCCCTAGTACCACCACTAAAACATAAATAAATGAATAAATCTAATTACCTCCCCCACCAAAAATATTTAAAAAACAAAAGAAACTATTTTAGAATAGTTTTAGATTTACAAAAAAGTTGCAAAGACAGTAGAGTGTCTGTGTTACTTCCTTACCCCTTTTCCTCTGTGCATGACATTTTACATTTGTCATAACTAAAGAGCCAGTTTTGATACATCACTGTTAACTAAAGTCTACATTTGATTCAGATTTTACTAGTCTTATAATGTCCTTTTTGTATTTCAAAATCTCATCCAGGATACCATTTAGTTGTCTTTTTTGCCTTCTCTAGTCTGTCAGTTTCTCAGGTCCTCCTTGTTTCTGATGAGTTTGACAGCTTTGAAGAATACTTGTCAGGTAGAATGTCTCAATTTGGGTTTGTCTGCTGTTTTTCTCGTGGTTAGACAGGGCTCATGGGCTTTAGGGAGGAAGACCACAGAGGTGAAATGCCTTTCTGATCACATTATATCAGTGATACATGCTGTCAACTGATAATGCTACCCTTAATCACCTGGCCGAGGTAGTGTTTGCCAGATTTCTCCGTTGTGAAGTATCCCCACTCACCTTCCATACTCTGCTCTTTGGAAGCAAGTCACTAAGTGCAGCCCATACTCAAGGTGGATGGATAGAGGGGATTGAGTTCCACCTCCCGGTGGGAGAGTATCTACGTAAATTATCTGGAGTACTTCTGTAAGAGAGTTTGAACTCTTCTCCCCTTGTATTTATTCAGTCATTTATTTCTACCAGTGTGGACATGGAGATATATTTTTTATTTTTCCAGTTTTATTGAGATATAAATGACATATAATGTAGATGTATAGTTTAAATTTTAGATTATAAACCAACACTATGTTCTTTTAATTTTGTTCCTCAAATTGTTACAGTTTTGGCCATTAGGAGCTTTTTCAAGTTGGAGTCTGTGAAACCTTTGACACGACTCCATCATTTTGTTTTGTGAGCACATCTTTACTTTCTGTCACTGTGTGATACTTTAGGCTCATCATGTGTATCCCCTAACCCTACAATCAACCATTTTCCCAAGGAACCTTGGTTCATTTTATTGGAGAATGGTGTTAGAAACCTTTGGGTTTAAGGGTGTGACTTTCCATTTTCCTTTTATGTACATAACTATGTCCCATTGGACATACGAAGAAATATATGATGTCTTTCCCTCAAGGTTAACGTAGATCAATATCATAAAAAAGAGTGTGTAATCAAGTGTTACAGTGAATATGATTTTGGCTAAAATCAAAAGGAAATATAGATGCTGATAGCTCAAATAACTATGGAACATTTTCATTCTTTTCCTTTTCCATTCACTTTACATGTTATTCATATCCACTTAGTCTGTGCCGGAATTGGTAAATGTTAAATTATTTACATGGATATGTTAGTGGTCTGAATAAACGCTGCTCATTTCAGGCATGGTTCCCCAAGCCATCCAAACTTTCCTTTCCTTCAGAAAGAAGTATCGAGGGCTTAGAAAATTTGGGGAAGGCTTCCTGTAGGAGGTGGCACTTGAATTGGCACTTGAAGGACAGGCACTTGTTTAGAGCAAAGGACAGATTCTTGTTTGTTTCTTTGGGTGAGATAGTAGAAAGGAACTAGCTCAGAGAAGGGGTCCTAAGGATTTAGTAAATGTTGTTGTTCTTAGAAGACTTGAAGTCTATCATGGATTTCTCCACTATTACAGAGATATGCTTCCTTAATCCAGACCCTCCAAAATGTTGACATTTTAGTTGAAATACTCTTCATGTTTTCTATATGAAGGGAGAGGGAGCCAATTGAGCTCATACCAGTAAAATCGTAATCATTAAATGTCTGCTGAATACTTCAGTAGTAGAGATTGGGACAAGTTGTACCTTTATGTTCATGGTGGCAGCTGCATGCCTGGCGATACTTTTTAACTTTCAGTGTTCTTTTATGCAAAGAGCTTCACAGAGTCTATAGAAATGGATTTTGAAATGTTCTCAAACTTTCCCCTGGAACAGAGTAGTCAAAATGAATAGGGCCAGCGCTGGCCCAAGCCCTTGAATGGATGGAGTCTGGTAAGCTTCAACCGGATCATCATTACATAAAATGACCTGCATCCAAACTCTTAGGTCAAGTGTGCTTACTTCAGACCCAGGTCTTTAGCGTCTTTAAATGCTGGACTGTGTCTTTGTTCTAATAAAAATGGGTAGAACTCACCTGTTATCTTTTAAAAGTTAAGTCCTGCTAGTCTGGATGGTTTTCTTTATTCATTAAGTAGTTCAATGTGAATTGACTCATCAATAGGAAATATGGCTCAGGACAGAACCTTTGCACACACTACAGCAGAAAATACAGGAAATAGAAATCTTCCTCTTCCACACACAGGATTTACCACAGCATCAAGAGAAAGTGTTTTGCTGTGGAAGATAGAAGAAGCTTTGTTCTTGATGATATTGCAATAGCACTTAATTATACTCATCTTACTGCATGGTTTCATCTAAACTTAGAATCATACATCATCCCAAGATATATAACTATGTACAGTAAAAACATAATGTGGAAGAGTTGATCTAGAAAGCCACAAACCCACGTGGGGGCAGGAGTCCACTGTATTTTATACCAGTAAAACGACTTTGACTTAAGTGACAAGGACAGATGGGTGATGTCAGCAGTTGTCTTTATCCCCTCTGGTTATGTGAAGACAGTGTCTTTGGACATTAGAGTGATTTTTTTCTTCGACTGTTGCAGCCACGTTCTCATGGAGGACCCACCCTATCTAGGACTTCAGCTTCACAGCTCCTGATGCCTCTTTCTCCCACAACTTCCACCTCCACTTCACTTGAGCAGCTGCTCTCATAGCAGCTACTAGCCCTTGTCATCAACTGGAGTTGCTCCATTTTTGAAATCCTGAACTCTGAAATTCTCCTTTCTGACCACAACCTCTGATCCTTCTATCAGTCCCCCGCTCTTTCATGCCCTTGAAATATGTTCTTTGGTCTCATTGGGACTCTCGGTCTCTTGACCTATCCTTGTGTTAGCAGCACATCACTCCCTCCAAACTCTGTTCCTATTCCTACCTTGTTTGTGTGACCATTTCAACTATACTCTCACAAGCATGTTCAGTTCTCTCCTTTCATCTGTCTTTCCAATCTCTGGCTAATAATTTCTCTCTCCCTCCTCTCCTCCCCCCTCCCCATCTCTCTGTCCTTCTCTCTGTCTCTCTTCATTTCTGTCCTGGGCACTATGGATCATAATTTCCTAACCAGGATGGTGGGGCAAGTGAGGTGCCACGAATACTAAAGTTAGAGAGGTACTCACTCTTGGAGCCAACCTTGCATTTGCTGGATCCAGAGAATGAGTGCCTCCTTAAATTTTGTGTTCTTGGTGCCCCACTGGCCTCACTGTAGTCTTGACCCAGACATTTACTCACCTCTAGTTATGTCTTTCATGTGTCACTAGGGGTAGCCATTCTAGCCTTTATCACTGTCCTCCATCTACCTGTTCAACCACACATAGAAGATGACTTTTCCTATTTCAGTGAAAAAATACTGGTCACCAGATTTGAATTTCCTCAACTTCCATCCTGCCACCAAACATACCGAATTCTTTACCTTCTTTCAATCTCTTTGCCTTAAGAGATGTTCCACTGTTTTCCACCTTGGCCCTTGGTCACGTCACTTCACAAACTCTCTAGAATCCTCATCCATCAATTATCCTCTCCCTCTCTTGCAGTGACTCTTTATAAATATTATTGAGTCTCTCCTTTACTAAAAATAGAGCCTTTTCTCAATCTTGCCTTTCTTTTGAGCTAGTCCTAATCTCCAGTGGTTGTGGAAAATGATCTATCACTCTTCTTCATCCTCAAACTGCTACCCAAACCCTACAATCTAACTTTTTATCTGACTTCTGCTTCCATAACTATGCTTTGTACTTTCTTAGAGTTCCTGGTGACCTCTCAGTGTCCACATTCATTGGTTCTTCTAAGTCTTCACCTTATCCGACCTCTCTGTACTATCACATTGCCCTGCTCTCCTTGGTATCTGAGGCATTTCATTCTGGTTCCCCACTCACCTCTCTGGTGCCACTTCCTCAATCCCCTTCTATGGCATCTCTCACTTGTCTGATCCTTATGTGAAGCTAGTTCTTGAGTCTCATACTGGGCCTTCTCATCTTACACCACACTCTTCCTTTGACTGACTACCCACTCCTGTGGCTTCAGCTACCCACCTACACATTCCCTGATGAAACCCATATCATTTTTCCTAGCTGAGACTTCCTTGTTGAACTCCTGATCTAGTTCTTCAAGCTCAGTATTTCTGAAACCAAGCTATCTTTCCCCCTAAACCTGTTCTCTTTTTATATTTTCTCTTCTCCATTAAGGTAAAGTTATTCACCTAGCTAACCAAGTTAGAAGTTTCAAAATCAATTTTGAAACTTTTCTTTCATCCCCTTTATAGCCAGTCAGTTGAGTCAATCATCACGTTGTTCCTTCACATCAACTTTCTTTATACACTTTGTTGACATCTTTGTTTAATCTCTTATTATTTGTTGACTGAACAGATTCAGTAATCTCTAACTGGTTGCTTGGCCTTACTTGCAATCTTTTCCCTGTATGTGTCCCTGAAATACCAGGTTTGGTATTGTCATTTCCCTAATCAAAATCTTTGGTGTCTCCCCACTGACTACATGAAACTCAGGTCCAAATACTTACGTGATATTCAACATCTTTCACAATTCACCTCTCTAGGCTCCTTTCTTGCCTATTCCCTTCTGACCATATTCTCTCTGGAACTCCAGCCATACTGCTTACTAGCTGCTTTCTGAAGATGTTTTCATACCGTAGAATGTCTCTCTAACCTTCTTTTTCTAGTCAACTCCTATTTATTCTTTAAGACCTGGTTTAGGTATCTCGTCTCCTCTTTTCACTGTCTTATAAGAACTTTACCCAATCCTCTGTTGCACTGGTGATAGTGATACATATCTCTGTCTGTTCCACTAGGCTATGAACTTAGTTTTGGGAATCAAGCCTTAGTCATGTTAGTAACCCTTGCATCTAACATGGAACTTTACATATGGCAGGTCTTCCAACATGTTTCTTGAAAAAATAATTGTTCCTGCTCTGAAGCTAACTTAATGGGTGACTTTGGGCAGTGGCCTCAGTTTGCTCCTCTGTAAGAAAGAGAAATTGGACTAGAGAGTCTCAAAGTTCTCCAAATTTCTGTGATTCTATGCTGGCATCTGTTGGATTTTGGAGCTGTCTGAGAGGCCACTAGAGGACATATAGATGAAGCTTGTATCAAAGTCTGTTGAAGCACTGCATAGAAGCAACTTGTGGTGGAAATATGGAAGAGGTAAGGCAAGTGAAAGGGAAGATAAAATGAGAAAAGCATGAAGGAAGAAAGAATAAGATAAGAAAGGGGTCCCTGCTGAATCTCATGCCTTTAGAATCTTGTAGTTCATCAGTAAACACTTCTGATGTACCTGCTATGCAAAGGCTATAGTCCTGCTTGCTGTGAAGATCACAAGTTTAAGACACAGTTGCTGCCCTCAATGAGCTTGTGCTCAAGTTCATGAGGACTTTGGATATACAAGGTTGTGATTACAAGGATGCTTGAGTGAGTTCTATTATCTAAAGTGAGAAGAAACACAGTCTTTGGAGGATAGATGGACAGGGCAGTCAGTAGCATGTAGAGTTCTCTTGTGTGAATTACAAAATGATGCCCCTTCCCCTGGCTTGGACAGTGGAGTGTAGGGTGGATTGCCCATCTCCACTCCCCACTGGCCAGGCCTGTTCATGACAAACCCACAAAACTCTGTCTAGGGGTGCTGCTCCTAGCTTTCCCCTCCAGCCAGGGTCTTAGAGAGGACACAGTGAGAGCCATTGACACAGTAAAGCTCAGATGCTCCATGAGGACCCTTGGTCAGGGGGATGACCTCCAAGATCCTGATTTAATCACAGTGGGGCTGACCAAACCAATACAAAGGTCACTGGGAACTTGGTTCAGTTTTTCTTGACTTTTCCTTCCCTCCCGCCTAAAGCAAGATTATAGGAGTTGTTGATTTCAGACCCGCATTCTTTTGCCAAAGGAGATGATGCTGATTATGGAACCCTCCTCTCTATGACCCATCCCCTTTATACATTTGCTCTGCCTGACTTGCCTCAGCCAGTTTAGGACCCTCCTGCTGCTGCCGTGGTGGTGGAGTGAGCCCAGAAAATGTCTAGAGAGTGGGCCATAGCTTTTGGTCTGCTGGACACCCTGGCAGACCTGGAGCTGGCCAAGGGAAGGCCACTAAGTGGTCAGTGATGGGAGAGGATCCCAGTGCTCGGTGTCCTGCAGTCTGCTGTGGTTTCTGGCAGGTAGGAGAGAGCCTATGAGTGACGTGAAAGGCCTTCCAGTGGACTCTGTGACCTTCCTGGGCTGCCAGTCCTCTGTTCCTTCCACTTCCATCGCTCATTTCTCTCTTTTCCTCTCAACTTCATTCCCTGGTGGGCTGGCTGGGAATCAGTGGAGGGAAAAAGTAATTGAAGTGCTTAAGAGGAATTGTTTTGGGAAGGAAGAGGCAGGGTCAAAAGGAGAACAATTAGGAAGCGATGTGATACAACTGTGCGGAGAAGAATTTAGTGTGAATATAATGATCAATTTCCTAATAATTAGATCTCTTAGACGGCAGAATAGTTCCCCAAGAGGCAACGGCGGGAACCCCATTGCTTGGTCATTTCTAATTAGACTGGAGAAGCACTCACAGAAAATGCTGCAGAGAAAATCCCTCACACTGGGGGGATGGGCACGTGACCCACGGGGGCCTCTGTTATCTCTCATTTCTGTGATTCATTGATGAGCACATAATTCACTGATTAGTTAGGCAGCCAAACTTTAAGGGGTTTATTGGTTTCTCACCTCACCTCTGGCCCTTTTAAATTGACCAGATCTATTATCTTCAAAGGGAAAATTCGGGGCAGGCAGTGACCTAGGCCATGGCAGATGCTGCCTCATTTCTCCCAAAGAAGTTGAAAAGCAAAATCTGGCCCCATTCTTCATCTGCTCTGCAGTGGGTGTGGACAGTCTGAGGTTTTACCTGGCGGTGTCTCCCTTTCCTTGTGAGCCTGCAGGGTACCTAGGAGTTTTATTTAGAGAAGAGCTGTTCTTAAGTAGCATCCATTTGGTAATCAGGTGCCTTCACAAGAGCCAGCGCAGTGTGCTTGGTAAGTGCACCAGCTCTGGGGCCAGCCTGCCCAGGGCTGGTCCTGGCTCAATTCTTTGATATGTGACCTTGGGTCAGGTACTAAGCTTTGTATGCCTATTTCCCCCATTTGTAAAATGGTGCCCATAATCATAGGTGCCTCATTTGGTTTTTGTGAGGGTTAAACAGGTTAATATTGGGAAAGTGTATAGGACTATGCTTGTTAACTACTTTGGACCTGTGCTATCTTGGTAGCTGGTAACTGTTACTGTTATTAATTGAAATCACTGTTGAGGAACATGTCCTCCTTTAGAACTCCTGACTTTGTTAGTGTTCTATTTACCATGTACTGATGGGAGTGAAATGGCTGTTATTCTGTGTGTTCTTGTGCATCTGAGCATGTATCTCAACAGATATTTATTGAGTCTTTACTGGGTGCAAGGGGAGAGACAGTCCTTGCCCTCAAAGGGCGAATCATCTTGTGTTTGTATATATGTGTGTGTGTGTGTGTGTTTGGGGTAAAGAGAGCAAGGTTACAGATAACTGTCCTAAAAAGTTTGTGGAGTGCCACGAGAGGTCCTCTACTATAGGAATACCAACACACAGTGATCTCATCTGATCGGGGTGCAGCCGGTGGTCAGGGAGATAGCATCATGAAGGAGGTGGCAGAGGGCATTCACCTAAGTCCTTGACTGGAGTCTGGGATTCACAGAGGAGAGTCTGGTCAGATACAGATGATGGTGTTGCAGAGGGCCTTGGATGCCAGGTGGAGAACTTCTGTTTCCTTTGGTGGGTAGCAGGGATTAAGGAAAGATTTTTTGAGTGAGGGAGAGCCAGGAACATAGTTTTGGTTCAGTGCTTTCCAAACACACATCCTGCAGGGGCGTGGAGAAGGCAGAGCCTGGGGATGGGGAGGTCAAGCAGAGAGCCCAGCACACCCCACAGCACTCCGTGTGTAGCTGGGCCCCAGGGCTTGCCACTTTCCTGTCCAGTCCTGGGTGC
The DNA here is from genome assembly GCF_036321535.1 of Camelus dromedarius. NCBI lineage: Eukaryota > Metazoa > Chordata > Mammalia > Artiodactyla > Camelidae > Camelus > Camelus dromedarius. Next base: position 20,598,240 of record NC_087450.1, read on the forward strand.
CTTCTGTGGGCTCCCAACCTGCCCAGTGACAGGAACCTGGCTAGTGTGTACACAGCCACCTTTGTGATGGCCTGTAATGTACCATTTTGTCTCTTTCTTCCAGGTTTGTAGAGGCAGTGTGACAGGGCGGTCCCAGAACTGTGGTGGGGCTTTATGGAAATGATGCAGGCACAGCTCGTCTCTTCAGCTTCTCCCATTTAAGGCAACAGAAGCTGTTTCCTGTAAGAATCTGACCCAAATATGATTATCTGGGAGTAAGTGGACATTTTTGTGCATGTGTCCAGTGGAAGATAGAGCACTTTTATAAAATAAAATTCTTGGAGAGAAGACGTAGGTGAAGTGGTTTGCCATTAGAAGGAAGGAAGGAAGGAAGGAAAGGAGGGAGGAAGGAAACTTTAATTGGAAACCTGTTATGTCCCCAGATACCTTGCCATGAGTGTAGACTTTTATTTTTTCATTTGCCTCATCATAACTC